>NW_026691078.1:0-131274 GCF_020826845.1 Diceros bicornis minor
ATAGTAAAATATTTCATTAACAGAAATTATTTCAATTAGGTTCTGTGTTTCTTTTCGATGGGTAAACAAATATATTTCTTATTTATATAATTTTTTAAAGGAAACACTGTTGAATATAATATATATCTGAAATATGAAAGTAGCTTACAACTTACATAATTATTTTAGTATATATAATAAAATAATTCTAATATATATAAATATAGTCTAATAAGTATTATATTTTTATATGTAATAATAAATACGTATATCCTAGGCAAAGGGCCATGTTATTCACTATATCTCTGCTCCCTTGGTCAGACAAAAATTAATTCTAGTTAATGGGATGCTGGATGATTATTAGCTTTGAGAGTAGAAGAATATTGCTTCACTTTGAAGTTCTAAGTCATTTATCACTATGTGCTTGGGAATAATTCTGAGACTTTGTACACTAAATAAAAAGATCAGAAATACAAACTAGATGTGTTCTGTTTAGGAATACATTAGGAACAAAAGGATGTGTAAGTATACAAACAGTGGCCAGTTCACCCTTGGAATTTCATTTTTGCTATTCAAAACATGCTAGGTTATTATCTTAGCTTATGGGAGCTGTGACTTACTACAACATATTACCAGGTCTATGGTAGCACTGAAAACATTTTGTCTTTCATGCTACTGAATTTTAGAATTTTTAGTTTTCATCTGGAAAGCATGAATATTGTTACATAATTTATCTATTGCTACAGAAAATATATGAATTTACGAACTGGAAATCTTCCATTATTCATACCTTACACGATCTCTTTAGCATTTGTCACATTTGACAACATTTTGTTTAGAACTTCTTTTTGAACTCTCAATTTTGCTTCTTTTCCCACTTTTTTATTGTCTGTATTGCTAGATCTTCTCATACCTTTGATTATCTTCTTACTCTATATCCTTTTTTTGAGGAAAACTTATCCACAACAATCATTCAGCTACCATCACAAAACACTAACATTTATCACGCCTGTGAATCCTGCCCAGTCTATTTTCTAAACTGTAATTCTCTGTCTCCTATCATCTATCGTCTATCTTTCTATCTACCTGCCTACCTACCTGTCTATTCCCAGCTTTTTTACAGCTATTTTACTGGAGATGTCTGCCTGAATGTCCTGGGAGGTATCTAAAACTCACCAGGTTACAAACCAAGAGAAGGCTTATTTATAGCATTCTCTATTCAAAAACGTTCCCCGTTTACTCCGTACAACATGTCCACTGCATCCAACAACAATCTCTGAATCTGCTACTTCTGACAGGTTATTAGCAATATCATCAAACCAGTTTCTCAACTAGTAAATTCAGGGTCTTGTCAATGTCTCAATTTTCTTTTTTTTTTTGACTTCAACTTTTACTTTTTTAAAAAAAATTCAAAAATGATCACAACTTACTTTCTTCAGATTTATGACCAAACCATATTATTTTGTATTGAAGATATTTTTTAAATGTCTTCTTATTCCATTCCATTCTGACCTCCACTTTTCAAGTCTTTATTACTTTTTGCATCCTTTATTGTGTTTCTTTTTACCTATTTATATATTCTTAAAATCATTACAGAGAATCTATTACGAGCTAGTCACTGTGCCAGGGACTTACTTCAGATAGTAGTCAAGGAAGCCCTCTCACATGGTGACATTTATGCCAATGATAATGGGAAGATGATCAGAAGCCAAACTATTCTCACATCTCCTCCCCCTTCCAACGCTACTTCCTATCATTCATTCTCCACAGTGACTTCAGATTATTTTTTTTCTAACACAGGTCTTTAAACACAAATATTGCTAAAGTGCTCAAATTTATTTAAGGACTCCAATTACTTATGATGTGAAATCCAAATTCCTTTAAGGCAGACCTCTGCCTTCTGTGCCAGCATGGATTCTTTCCTACTCTTTTTTTGTACTAGGACAAAGATTTGTATTCTCCAACAAAATGTGAACAAAACAACACAAAATAAAAATAAAAACTGTATGTTATACATTGTTCTTTGCATGTACCTGAAATGCCCACCTACTCTTGTATGCCTACCTCAGCCTTCAAGACTCATCTCAAGCATAACATCTTCAATGAGGCTTCCCTGAGAGAATTCGATTCTTCTCTATGCTCCCACATGCCCTCAGCTTCTAGAAAATACCTCTATTATAGCACCTGTCACATTAAAATTCAATCATCTTTTACATGTTTGTTTATTCAACTAGATTGAGCTTATTCAAGTCAGGGACTGAGATATTCATTTCTGCTATTTCTAGCATTGAGCACAAAGCCTGGCCTATTAGATATTTATTACAAGTTTGATGAACGGTTAGATGGATGGATGGAGAGATGAATGACAAAAATTTGCCTTTTTCCAAAAATAATTGCTTTGAATATATCATTAGTCTTGCTCTCATTTCAATGCCAACAGTTTCAAGAGATTTCAATGACATGACTTTTCTGACCCTAGAAATAAATTTCTATATTTTACAACTCCAACACAAAGAGCTTATAAAAACTTCTCAAGTTGTGCACTAGATTCTTTTATATTTTTAAGATTTGAGGCATGGAGGGAGGGATTAATGGAAATTCAAAGTGGGTTTGAAGGACATAGTAGTTACTTGTAAATAAGAACATTCTGTTTATCTTCTTCTAGTTCACTAAGGAAAAAAAATGACAACAACACTGGGGAAAAATAGCTCGTGCATTTTAGATCACAACAAACAAAACTAATAAACAGCAAACCACAGAGACCTGTCAGCTGAAAGGAAGACACAGCATTCATTTTATAAACAATTCACTGGCATGTCAACAGACAATCTGGCAGGGAAAGAAAGTGAACAATATTTTTCAAGAAATATCTATTTTGCTGAATAAATCTTGAGCAAAATATTGTGTGAACTGTATGGATATGGAGTAAGGGCCGTGCAAAGTGAAGAGTTCATATTTCCAACATGAAATATTTTTTTGTTGTTGAGATACATTTCCTTTGAAATTTGAAAATTATTCCAGTGTCATTAATAGTAACCCCTTTTCTACAATAGAACATTTAAATAGATGTTACAAAAGATTCTTCTCTTTCTAATGATGATGAGTCAGGTATGGTGATAGAAATAGTAAGATACAGGCAATTATCTTCATATTAGCAGTATGATTCAGGGGATAACAGAAGGAAGCCATAACATTGAAAACAGTTTAGAATTATTAACATGGAGACCAACTGATGTGATTATCCCCTCAACTTATCAAGAATTACAAAGATGATCAGATTGAACATTTAAAGTAATAGGATCCTTGTCATAGATTGAGTTCTCCCAAAAGAAGATTCTTAGATTTTGATTTAGGCACAGAGTATTTATTTGGGTGGTGATCTCAGAATGCTGGAGTGAAACAGTGGGGGGAGTGAGACAGGGATGGAGGGAAACCCAATCAAAAGTGGGTTCTTGAACTGGTTATAACTCTAGGCAACTGGGCTCAGTCTTACTGGGGACCCTTTGGGGAACTATGTAGAATGAATCTCAGAACAGTCCCTCCAATGAATATGAGGCTGGGACATCCACCTACTGACACCCATCTTTCACTGACTGAAGGTTGCTCCTGGAGATGTATGTTTACCGCACTTATGGACTGTGCCTTTAGAGTAGGACACTTTGGGAGCTTGAGGAGGGGAGCCTGCAGTATGTGCAAGAACTGTCCATCACAGCTATAGCTGAAGGTAGAGCTGGTCCTGCAGTGTGTGGTGTGGGGCACCAACAGTATCCAATGTATATGTGCCTTTGCACTTAAACTTATAATTTCTCAAGCAGCTACTTTAAATATAAGGATGTATATTTCTGTAATTTAATTGCTCTGAGATCAAAAATAACCCAGTACTTAAAAATTTGCAAAATTTGAAACAAATTTGGAAAAGTCATAATGTGCCACTCATGACACATATGTGGTAAGTACATTCTAACATCTTGTTGTTGCTATTAACTAACAGGCTGGAGATAATTTGCTCTATGTAATTCTGAAGACATCATTTCAGTGAAGATCTCTTCTTGTAATTCTTCAAGACGTTTTTCTTTGAGGGGATCATGCTAACAAAATGGAAAAATGCTTCTGACATCTAAAAGAGTATCTTTGCCATCCATCCTTTTGTTGTAGGTAGAGCAGAGCTCCTCTTGGGCATTGGAACAGTAACTAATTTTTCTTTTCTTTTTGCTACTAAGCTATGTCTTAGATCCTCTATAAATATTATGTCATCAAACTTTTAACTTACAATAGTCATAAAATTTTTCAACAAATACGTATTTCATTGTGAATAAGTCTTGAGCAAAATATATGTGAACAGAAGTTGGTTACCCTGTTTCAGGCGCTGTTCTAAGGAAAGTATCTGTATTAACATATTTAACCTTAATTAAAATACTGTGAGGTAAGAAGCATTATTTTCCTTATTATGTAGGTAATGAAACTGAGGCACAGTAAGGTTAAGTAGCTTCCTAAAGGTCATAGAGTTGCTAAGTATCTGAACTAAATTTCAGACCCGACTGTCTGATGCTGGAGTCTGTGCTTGTTAACAAAGCTACTAAGTGGCAATATCAGGATTTAAATCAGAGGGTAATTTAAACCTGGATTGATCTGATTCCAAAACCTATATGTTAATGGTTATTCTGCATCACGTTGCTTCAAAATCACCACTTCAATCCTCCTCTGTTTGTGCAACAGACTGAGTTTTCGAAGTGCAAATGGTGTCGCATCTCACCTCATCATTTGTCTGTTTGAAACCCTTCAAGCCTCCCCATTACTTGAAGGATCAGGCTCAGTTCCCTTTTAGGTAGTTCCTTTTTACCTGCTGGCTTCACATGCTGCCAATCTTTGAATGCCACATTCTAGTCACATTGATTTTCTTGCAACTACTCGTTTCACACTTCCCTACCTCCATGATTTACACATGGTACACATTTACACATCTTTGGAATCCTTCTCTGACTTCACTTGGTTTCACCCCATTTTTCTTTATAACATTAACTAAGGTATAACCACTTTATGAATATTGATTTTCATCTGAGGCAGGAAACGTTTTAAAGTGAAATGAGACACTATTAAAAAGCTATGTCAAGACAAGTGTAAACCAGCACTGCTCAGGACAATATGGGACTCATGGTCACCCCATTGATGAAGGTCTTCCTGTCTCCTCATCTCTCCTAATTTGAGTTAGGTACTCCTTTCTGTCCTTGTATCTTATCAATGTTATATGCTTTTAACGCGCTACTGAAATTAACCCTTTTTGAGAGTCTGTTTCACTAGAATGGAAAATTATTGAGGATAGGAGTTTTATTTTGCTCACCTTTGTACTACTTTCCAAGCTCAATTGATTGTAGGTACTCCATGAGTATTTGTGTAATGAATGGACTCAACGTACATTTCCAAAAGCTAACTACAGCAGGAGAGGACAGGTTTATAGGACTTTGGTTTAGTATACAGAAGTGGTAGCACTGGGTACTGGTGGGACTGATGTAAAAGGGATGGCCAAATTAGTGGAGGTTAAATCGGATTAATTTTTTGGCAGGGCTAAGGATTAGGGTTTGATCTCAGATGGAGAATTATCTGGTTTGAGGTGAGATTATATACTTTTGTCAAAACTGGATTAGTGGGAAGGACTGAGGTTACAGTGAGGGACGAAGGTAAGAATAAGAAATGCACGCAGCCTAGAAGTTTTGGCAGGGTCGGAGCTAGTATCAGCTTTCTCTCATAGTGAATTTAAACATGTCAAAATAATAGTATCTTAAAGTAATAATCATTTCCTTCTCTGTGTTCTGATTATATGTGCATATAATAGATATATGTACAAATGATTGTTATGTATTTCTACTGCTACATCATATTGTATATGTGTGTGTTGGTATCTATTTGATTACATACTTGTTTCCCCCATTAAGCCATATGCTTCTTGAAGGACTAGGGACTATGTTTTACACATACTCTTTTTCTCTTTCCACCAGATCCATTGATGTGCCTGACATATAGTAGACATTTAACTAATCCTTTTAAATAAATGAAAAGTTTTCTCTATTTAACTCAGTCCACTTTCTATGTTTGATCCATCAAACTGCTGATTGTATCTTCACTAAATATGTGTTCAATTAACAATAGAATGTAATCTTATATTTGTTTTTGGCTAACTGATGAATTTATATTTTTCCATTACTCTACTGTAAGCATCATGAGGGCAAAAGTTATGTCTGTTGTGAATATTTGTATCCCTTCTGGTGAATATAGTGATTGGTACATAATAAAATTATTTTTAAAAATGTTGCATGAATGAAAAGTTGAAATGTGCAGATTTATCTTTGAAGAGGATAGGGTCTTTGGTGGGCTGACTTGGGTTTTCTAAGTGGAGTCCTCTCTCACATTTTTCATCCAGGATCTTCTCTATTCTTTGGACAGTTCTAGTGGCTGAGAAGTCAGTTCTTGCCTATGATAGTGAAAAATGTCGTATTTTCCTTGGTACCATTCTCATGACTTTTTCCCCCCCTGAGGTTATGTGTGTGGAAGCTTCAAGTTCAGAGTTAATTCATACATTTTGCAAGTATTTATGAAGTGGGTTAGTTATTTCTAGCATTCTGCCATCTTCCCTTCCTGGTCTGTTTTTTTCTGTCACTGACATCCTTACTCTAAGATCTTAGGTCAAGTGACTAGCTCCTCTCTCCCTCCTGCCCCTGACCCACTCTTTTTGAGAAATACTTCATGTGTTGGAATTATGACACCTTGAGTCTCGCCTTAAGTGAGAGGGTGGGAAGTGAGATGCAAACTACAAGCTTGAACTTAAGCTCTTACCAAATTTCCACTCTTATCTTTTAATAGATGTTTATTGAATAAAGGAATGAACCAATGGAGACTGAAGCAAAGATAATTGATAACTAAGATCTTAGGCAGCATTTATTAAGTAGCATTCAGGGGTGAAAGCCATGCTTTACTGAAGTTTTATATTTCCCATTTTTTGTTGTTATTGTTTGGTTTCTGATAGGTAATGCTTTTTATTTTTTAAGAGGCTAGTTTCTCCTCTGAATATTAAAAAAATATAGAATTAATTTAAAAATTACATATTACTTTCCTTTCAAATGATCCTTAGATAAAAGAATCTAGACAGTCATCTATGCTTCAGTCTAACCCAAGGCAGGAGCAATTGTCCTCTCTTGCCACTTTCCATTATTTCTGAGTCATTATGCACATAGTTCCACAGTCATATCACAGTTTGAAGAGAGAAGATAATACACCAACTCATCCAGAAAAAACCTCATATTTAATACTCATATACTTAGCGCACGTTATAACAGTTTTATTCTGTAGTATACAAAATATAGCATATTATTCAATTCGATCATTCATTCAACAAGCATTCCCTGAGTGCACATTGCGTGTCAGGTACTATGCCAGAGTTTGGGATGTAGAGGAGGATACAAGGTTGACCTACAGTCCTCGAGGAACTTTGGTGGAGAAGACAGGTACAATGCAACTGGATTAAAGGAGTAGGGAAAGAGGATGATATTTTTTTCTTCTTGAGAAGATCATAGACAGTGATCTTTAAAACACACACAAAGTAAAAGAATAGATATTTGTTTGAGAAAGCAGAGCTGAGCGGCTGGAGAATAAAGGAGAGGCCAGTGGGGAGCAGAGTGACTTGATTTGGGGGTTTTAAACATCGTGTTGCAGAGACAAAATGATGAAGGCTGGCCTGCCGGGTGGAGAGACCGAAGTAGGTTGATGCCTGTAATACGCTAACCAGGACGTGACGAGCGTCTGAAGCAAAGCTCTGGCGATGTGATCGAGAGGAGGGGGAAGTAGGGGGCTTGCTTAAGAGCAAAAACCCATTTCACGTGTGTGGTGAAGGCGACTGAGGGTTTCAGGAAGGCCCCGCCAGTGCTGGCTTCTTGCTGCTCGAGCGTCACGATCTTCTCTTGACCTAACGTTCCCAGGCAATCTTTCTCCAGGTTGCCACAGTACTTTTTTCCTGAAAGCGTATATCTTACAAGAATATATGGCGCCGTTAGAATATTACCTCGGAATGGTCACACCTAAGGGAAAGTGTGATAATTTTACCCATATTGGTAATGATAGTGAAATACTCACCCTGGAGAAGAGACATTTCCTTCATGTATTAAGTAAAAGTCACTAATAGGCAATGACGTTTTATGTCCTTGTCTTTGCCACAATAACTGGAAAACAAAAGTGTGTATGTTTTTAGAAATCTTAACATAAATTCTATTCACATCGCAACACAGTTCTCATTGCTATGGTAGTGTGTATATATATATGTACTTACTTCGGTAGGTAGGTAGTTACTTAGAGCCTGTAGTATCTACAAAAAAGCAGTTAATGAGGAGTCACGATCTGAATTCTTGTCCTGCTTCTGCTAAAAATGTTTATAAAAAGTTGAACAATTTATCTATGTAGCCTAAGTTGTAGATAATCTACTTTAAAATATACAAGTACCCTAGAGAAGGAAGAGGTAAGGAGGTAAGGTTTAAGTAAAAGGACTAAATAAAAATATAAATAAAAAGATCTTGAGATAAAGAATCCTGGGTTATGTTTTTGGAGTTGTCAATGATTTGTTGCCTAGAGTAACCAGTTTATCTGAACACTATGAAGAAACTGTTGAAATATGTGAACTCTAAAATTATATGATTCCAGAACATTTTATTCATTTAAATAACTCTATTTAATAATAGTCAAAATATAATAACCAATGTTTATTGAGTATTTCTTATGGCCTAGGCAATGTGTATATTGATTATCTCACGTGCTTCCCCAACAACTCACGGCGAATCATGACTATTCTGTTTTAGAGAGAATGAAATGCGTTTCAAGGAGACATAACAACAAGTCGCAAGTCATAAATGGTGGCGCTGAGGATCATATATGTCTTGAGATCATGTACCCACATGCATACATACACACACACACAGTATGTTTGCAGAACTAAAATGAGGCAGAATATTGTAAAATTGTCTGATGAATTTTAAATGTCTTGATAATTGTTTGAATAAATATTTGCCTGTTGTTGGGTAGTGGTCATATTTATTGATTTTCATATCTCCAGCAACAATTAAATTGTCTGGCACATAGCTGCTCAAATAATATTAGTTAAAATGAGTTAAAAGATCTGAATATTGGTAAACAGTATTGTTCTTGGAATTGTTGGATATATGTCTGGGACTCTTGATAGACAGAGTAGATTTGGTTATTCTATGGGACAAAATCAGCTTTCCTGGCCCAGGATGATGGTGGAGGGAACCGTAAAGAATTGAAGGAAAAGAGAAAATAAAACAATCCATCCACAGAACTAAGCACTGAGATGTTGGAATAATATTTATATAATACTTTGGGGTTTTTTCTATCAACTCTGTTGTTGCCAGACCAAATATATTTTTATTCTGAGCCTTTAAGTTTTGTTCTTTTCATAAGACATCACCAATCATCTTTTATTCGTTCATTTTTTAGTACACTAAAATTCAAAGTTGAGAGCACAATTAGGTCTATTTGAATAACTAAGAGTTGAGGTAAAAGTAGCCCCAGTGGGAAAAAGTCATGGAGTCGCAGTTATAATTCACCTCCCTGTTCGCTGCTGCTACCCTTGATACAATGTTCCTCTTTTAAATGTTATACCAAAAACTTTTTTAAAAATGTCACTAAGATATGTATCCCCAGGTGATATAAGGAAACATGATATTCTTCTTTCTACTACTCATTCTCTTGGGAAAAAGAATAATTTAGCAATTTATTTTGTGAGAACCTCTGTCACGGCTTTCAATCCAGCTTTCTTGGAACGCTTGTTAGCTAAGGAGTTATGTAACTTTTAAATGCTCTTTTGAAGCAAAACTGAAGTCACATCTGTCTTTACATGTTGCTTCCTACTGTTAGTAACTTTTATTTTCAAGTTTTTCTTCTTTTTAAGGATTTGTCTTATTAGATTTCATTTTTTCAGACATTTTTCAGGAAGCTGCTAGAATGTTTATCCTCTTTTCAATGGCTTCCTGCTGTTTTGGTACTAGAAATAGTTCCACTGGTGCCATCATAAGTTTTTCACAAATTTATTCCCATATCATTATTAGTCAAATAATCATAAAGCAAGGAACCTTGGCTTGGTGGCCGGCCAGTTTTTGTTCAGATATTTTTTCTTTGAATTTGTCCTTAGTTTGTCTTGGAAACTAAAATGCGCATAAAAAGTTGCCATGAAAAACTGCATGTCATTAATCATATGGTGGATTAAATACATTGTGTGGTTCTGGAAGGGAAAACTAGAACCAATGGGTACATGTTATATAGAGAAAAAGTAATTTATTATGGGAATTAACTCTATAGGGTTGCAGTTGTCAGAATTTTGAATGATAACCAATTCTATATCTTTGAGGATATTTAAGAAGAGATTTAATGATCTCTTGCCTGAAATGTGATAGAGGAAGTTATATACACACAATATAAGTAGAGTTGAATTAAATGATTTAGGATTTTTTTGACTATAAATATGTAAATGCACTCATGATTACGTACGTACTTGTATGTACACACGTATTTCTCTAGATTATGTGTCTGTGTGTGTGTAATAGAAAGGGTTGGACATAAAATGTTGAATAGAGAGAATTTATGGCATTTTAATTAAAAAAGGAAACTCCAACTGTTTGAGAGATATAGGCAAATTGGTGGATGCTGAGGGGAGCCATTATACCACCACTGACACGTGGTAGCCATTGCTGAGACCAAGCTGGTGACCTATGTGCTGGTAAAGAGTCAGCCAGGCAGGCAGCAGATTCATTGTGATTTGTGGATTCCTAGAATGTGAGAAGTGATGATAAGGCAACCCAGATACTGAGAAGTCAGGGTCAGAAAATGTGATTGTTTTCAACTGGGACATTTCCAGTGACGTTTTCTGATGGCTTCTAAGACTTGATGAGTGTGAAGTTTAGACTGAGAAGAAAATGATTTACTTCACTTAGGGAAGTTTCTTCCAGAACAGTTTTGGGAAAGGAGGGAAGTTACTGCACGTCCAGAAAACTGGGAGATCAGACACAAATCTTGTATGCCCAGACAGTGATGATACCGGGAACTGCCTGGAATGAGCTGGGTTTGTGCTTTCAATCTATTACAAGGGAAATGTGACACTGGACAAGGGATATAGTCCAACATGCTCCACGAAGGAACAGAATTTTGGTGTTTTTGAGAGTATTGCCTGTGTGTGGTTGTGGGACAAAAGCTGGGAGGTGTTACAGCTTCAGAATATGTAAATTTCCTTTAAAAAAATGTGTGAATGCTAGTCTCAAAGACAGAACTCTTGAATTAACAGGGATAAGATGGGGAGCCCTCTTGAAGTACAAAGATGCTTCTGGTTTAACCACATAGCGATCCATAAAAGAGCTCAGCCTGCAAAACTGTTCACATACAATTGTCACTTAGCATGCTCATATAGTACACTAATTTATTTTTTAATTATTTTTACCGTGCTAAAATTTACCATGCCTAAATTGGTAAATACCAAGATTAAATGTTTCTTTCTCTATCAAAACAACATTTACTTGCCTTATCCATTTCTATCTCCTCCAGTTGATGATTGGTTGATGGGATTAATAATGTGTACTAGAATAAAAGAGATAAAAGTGGCTAAATCAGGTGGGTGTGGCAAAAATATCTATTCCCACGTGAAGAGTATACAGACTGAACAAGTGACCAAATAACTAATTTTAAAAGCAGCAACAACTGAATTGGTTAATATTTTTGGTTTAGTTAAAGCTGCACTACTGACTTCGGTGCTGGATTCACCGTGGCAAAACTAACGCAGATGCTCAGACTCTTGCATTCACAGTCTTCATCTTCTGCTCTGAAAGGATTACTACTACATAATGACACACATTAAAAAGTTCTACGCTAAGAAGCATTGGTTATGAGAAGCAGCTGGTCCTGGTATTTTATGGCAATACTGAGTGGGGCAAGATTAGTTTTACCTAAGAATGGGGGTGGTCATGAGAATGGCTCTGTTCATTTTCTGTGTAGGGTAGCAATCTGTGCTGCTCCTCATGATGTGCTAGTTTGGGCAGAACAGGCGTCAAATAATGCTGAACTGATAATCCTTTGAAATGTTTCATTTCTGATACTCCAGCGACCCTGAAATTCCATGACCAGCCAGAGAGGGGTTTTAGTCCTTACAATACCACTTTCTTAGTCCAGAATCTCATCATTTGTAACTTTGATCTACACAACCTCTTTTTGCCACAAGATCCAAAGGAAATATGGAAAATAAAGGTAAGTAAAAAAGATGAACAATTTTTTCGTGATTAACCCCACTCTAAAAAAAAGAAAAAAAAAACCCATATTAATCAAGAACTGAAATTCTAGACCAACCGATCTAGTAGTTTTGAGAGGAGGGGATTGAGCGAGATAGACCAGAAGCAGGTGAGAGCAGGCTACGGTTCTGCATTTTGAATTATATCCCTAATGGTGTCTGTCTGCGTGTGTGCGCGCGTGTGTGTGTATTACATTGCTTGTGACTCCTGTATGATTTTCTACTTTATACATCTATCATCTTTGACTTTCCCGTTTCCCAAGTGAAGTTCACCTTAGTTGCTTCAGCTCCCGTTTACCTCAAACAGTGCAGAGATGAACAGCCTCATACCTGTACCCTAATGAATCTGTTTATAGTTTCTCTGACTCATATGCTCAGGGGGGCTTATTGACTCACTGTGTGCATGCCTACATAATTCCCTGAAGTACTCCACAGTGCTCTTCAAATGGATCACCAGTTTGGCCTCCTCTCAACAGAGCATGAAGGACTCTGCTTTCCCACGTCTGACAATCTTTGGAATTACTTAACAATAATATTCTCGCCAAACTTAAGGGTGAAAGTGCTATGCCATTGTTTCAATTATTCTCTAATTATCTGTGAGGCCGAGTACATCTTTTCCTATTTTTAAGTCATTTGAATTTCCTTTTATTGTTTGTTGGCTATTTATGGCCTTTGCTCATTTTTCTGTTAGATTTTCGGTTTGTTGTATATTATCAGCAGAACCTTTTATGTTCCTGATATTAATTAATTGTTGGGCATAGACATTCGAAATGCCATTTCCTGTCTCGAATGGTTAACTTTGTATATGGCGTTCTTTATTGAACTGAAATGTTAATTTCAATATAGTCAAAATTTTTGTGGTGGTTTTGAATGCTTGGAAAACATGCATTGTTTATATGCAGACTGTTTATATCTATTAACTCATAATTCTTGATTTAGTTAAGTCTTTTCTGTCTTTCCCTATTTTGGGTTCAGCTTCATCTGTTTCTGAAAATAATGTGACAAATTCTCTAACTATAACTGTGTAATTCAAAGTCTCCTTGTTTGCTGTTTGTGGTTCTATTGTAACATTTTTGCTTCAGTTTTTTGGTGGGGGGGGACTGCAGGTACACAAATCATGGCACATCAGCCTCAACAGTGTACGCAACTTGGTTCTTGTTTTATTTATTTTTGTGTATTTTTTTCCTCTTCATTCTGCATTCCCATTCTTACACCGACCCCTCCCTCCACCATGGGCAGCCAGTCTAATGTATTTAACATATAGTCACAGATATGCATCTATGCTTTAAAGATCTATATTTTTGTTCTCCTTATTGATGAATGCCTCTTAAATTTACTTAATATGAATAACTATATCACCATGATAAGACATTCCATAGTATTTCCTCCTGGATTCTTTTGACTTTTTTCTTGAAAACCATTTTTAAATTGGGTCTAGTGTGTCTGAAGACCCACTTTATCTTGTTTTTGCATCTAAAGAAAGTTTAAATGGACGTTAGAATTTTAGGTTCAAATATTTTTTCCTTCAGCACTTTGAGAATATCGCCCCATTGTCATCTTGTATCCAGAGTCAATTTGTGTTCCTTTATAGATAATTTGTTTCTTTTGATTTCTTTTGCTGTCTCTTTGCTTCTGATCTTAAAAAACTGTATTTTTTTTCCCCTTATCTATCCTATTTGTTTTGTGAGGAAAACTTTCATTCTGTAGGCTTACATCATCTTTTTCCTTTTTTAATTCTAGGGGAGTCTTAATCATGATTTCCTCTCCTCTTCTTTTATTTTTTTCTTTCCATGTGAGCTGCCAGATATGTGATAACACTTCTTCATCTATCTTCTTTACATCGTAATTTTAATATTTTCTTTTTCCTTGAGAATTTTCCTGTTTGTGCTCCTCAGATAGCTCCTTATTTTTCCCTTTGTGCATATTTCCTAGAAGTGTCAGCTAATACATATCTAGAGGAAAAGAAAACTTTCCAACCCAGCCTAGTTTGTGTCCTTCCTAGTGAGTTTTAAGAGATAAAGAAAACCTGTGTTGAAAAAAAAAACCTCAGATAATCCAATAGAAAAATGGGCAAGATACTGAAACATGCAATTAACAGAAGAAAAAAAAGCAGAGGAGACAATGGAAGAAAAGATACTCAACCACATTACCAATCAGGGAACGCCAGTTAGAGTGATAACGAGATATTATTACACACCCCCCAAATTAGCAACGTTAAAATATCTGTGACACAATCAAATGCTGGTGAAAATGTGGAGCAACAGAAACTCTCATTCACTGCTGGTGGGAATAGAAATTGGTACATCCACGTCAGTAAGCAATCTGCCAACACAGAAGATGTACACACATCTAAAAATTCAACTCCTATGAATATCCACTTAGGAAATGCATGCACATATGCTGGAGGATATATGTGTAAAAAATTTTTCATAGCAACCTTTTTTTTGAAATACTCTACAACTCTCCACATCAAAATATTCATGTGCAATATAAAAAATAAATGTTTTTATATAATTGTACATTGAACTATTATACAGCCACGAAACTGGATGAACTACACCTCCACCAGCAACAGAATTCTTACAATCACAATGTTGAGCTTTATATAAAGTTCAAAAACCAGTGAAAAATATTTATATTGTCTGGGAAATGAATAGAAAGTGGGCAAGAACAAATCTCTTAAGGTGTTGGATAAACATTAAAAGCACGTTTTACAAACATAGCAGAGGAGAAGGCAAAAAAATGTGGAAAATTCTGAAGACCAAAAAGAGATCAGAACAAATCCTGATGGGTAAGTGAACACAGAAGCCTCTCGATATCTGTTCGCCCAGAGCTTCATTTCAAATGGGTCTTTATTCTGCGAGGAACAGAAGACAAAGCCTAGGGCTCAAACACAATAAGCCATTAGATTGGAAACTTCTGCATAAAGTCAACTTAATGAAATAGAAAAGCTAAACAAATATTCATATATAAATAAACAAATAAAAAATTTCACGCTGTTGTTAGAAAAGAAATAACAGGCCCAAAATGGAGTAATTTGCCTCCAGGACAGCAAACCAAGATATAATTTCAGTTTTAAACATCTCCCAAGAATGTGATTTTAAGTAGTCAATCTGAAATTTTCTGATCAGCACTAGTGAGGTAATCTGTGTGATAAAACTCCCACTGTTCCCTTCCTCTCAAAAGATGTCCTGGCCTGAAACAATCCTTTCTTTTCTTTTGCTAATAACTTCCTTACCTCACCCTCCCTTTGCCTATAAAAACCTTCCATTTTGTACAACTCCTTGCAGCACACTTTTACTTGCTAGATGGGACAGTGCTTGTTCCATGAATCATTTAGTAAAGCCAATTAGAGCTTCAAATTTACTCGGTTAAATTTTGTTTTTTAACACCGTCAGTGAAACATGCCATTTACAACCATTGGTTGTAGGTGGAGGGGGGAATATTTTTCCCTAAGCAGATCTAAATGTAAGCTGTCCCTAATGTGCCTATAGATCTGGATTTCAAAAAAAAGTGGATGGCTGAATACCCCAAACTTCAGAATTCATTGTAAAGTAGCCCTGGCTTTTTAGTTGACAGAGGCGAATGAAAATCCTCTCTGGAAGATTGGACCTTATTGCAGGACTCAAAAAATTCCGGTAGATAAAGTTCCAGGAAAATAAACTCATAACAAGGGTATCATAGAAATAATAGGAGGAAGCTTCGCAATGAGGAAGAGTAAGAAGAAATAAACAACGGATTCAGATTTGACAAGAATACAGTCGTTAAGAAATTCACTAAGTTAAGGTAATAAAGAAAACCATATGTAAGAAGTATTTTGTAAAATTTAACAATTATTCCTGATAAAACCCTTAGCAAGCTAAAAAGAGAAGTGAGTTTTCTTCATTTAATAAAATGCATGTTTACTTAGAGCTAGGTTCAGCTACATATGACAGCAAACTCAAGACAACGCTGTCCTAGACAAGTTGTTTTCTCTTTTAAATACAGTCATGTGCTAATTAACAACTGGGATATGTTCTGAGAAGTGCGTCATTAGGCGATTTCGTTGTGCAAACATCGTAGAGTGTACTTACACAACCCTAGATGGTGTAGCCTACTACACACCTAGGCTATGTGGTACTCATCTTATGGGACCGCCATCGTATATGTCCCTCATTGACTGAAACGTCGTTATGCTGTGCATGAACGTAGGTGGAGTCCATAAACGAGTTCAGGGATGCTGTGGTTGCTCAGTGAAGCCTTGGTTATGCATTCTATTCTTCGTTTCAGTAAAATGCCCCAATTTTTTCCAACATTTTTTTTTGCTTAGTTTAGACAGAGTTGATCTCTCTCTCTTTTACTCAAAGATCCTTAACCAGTTCTGGAAGCAGCAGCTTATTCCGTTTAAAAATAGCTTTGAGATGTAATTTGTATACTATCCAATTCACCCGTGTAAAGTGTGTAATTAAATGTGTTTTTTTTTCTTTTCTTTTTGGTGAGGAAGATTAGCCCTGAGCTAACATCTGTTGCCAATCTTCCTCTTTTTATTGAGGAAGATTTGTCCTGAGCTAGCATCTGTGCCCATCTTCCTCTATTTTGTATGTGGGACGCCGCTGCAGCATGGCTTGCTGAGCAGTGTGTAAGTGCATGCCCGGGATCTGAACCCGCACACCCCAGGCCGTCACAGCGGAGTGCACGAACTTAACCACGACACCACCAGGCCGGCCCCCTCACTGTTTTTTAATCACAGGATTCTGACTAAACCACAACTAATTTTAAAATATTTTTGTCTCCTCTAAAAGAAACTCCCTTAGTAATTAATTTTTTATGCTGCCCATACCTCAAACCCTAAGCAACCACTACTCTTTTGTCTCCTCAGATTTGCATATTCTGAACATTTCATATATGTGGAGTCATACAATGTTTGGTCTTTTGTGATTGACTTCTTTCACTTAGCCTAATGTTTTCAAGGTTCATCCATGTTGTAACATGTGTCAGTCTTTCATTGCTTCTTATCATTGAATAATATTCCATTACGTGTATATAACATCTTTTTTTAATCTATTCATCATGATGGACATTTGGGTTGTTTTCAAACTTTGGCTGTTATGAATAACGCTATTGTGAAAATTCATGAACAGGTTTTTGGGTGGACATATGTCTTCATTTCTCTTGGGTATACATCTAGGAGTGGAATAGCTGGGTCATTTGGTAACTCTATGGTTAACTTTTTAAGAAACCACCAACTGTTTTCCGCAGTAGGGGTACCATTTTACATTCTCACCCAACAATGCATGAGGGTTTCAATTTCTCCACTTCCTCATCAACATTTGTTATTGTCAGTCTTTTATATTACATCCATCCTAGTCAGCATGAAGTAATATCTCATTGTGGTTTTGATTTGTATTTCTCTGACCATTAATAACATTTATGATCTTTTCATATGTGTGTTAGCCATTTGTATACTTTTTTAGATGTCTATTCAAATTCTTTACCCATTTTTAATTGTATTATTTGTCTTTTTATTATTGAATTGTATAAACTTTATATATTCTGTATGTAAGTCTCTTATCAGATATATGATTTGCAAATATTTTCTCCCATTCTGTGGGATATCTTTTTATTTCTTGATGGTATCATTTGCAGCAAAGAAGTTTAGATTTTAATTTTGATGTGGTTTTATTTATCTATTTTTGCCATCTGTGCTTCAGGTGTTATATCTAAGAAAGCTTGCTTGACCCAAGCTCATGAAGATTTACTCTAGTGTCTTCTTCTGAGAGTTTTTAGATTTTGCTTTCTTTTGCATTGAGGTCTATGATCCAGTTGGAGTAACTTTGTATATGGTGTGAGGTAGAGGTCTGTCAACTTTAAAATAAGTTAGCAAGTTATTTTACCAGCAAAAAGAGTTTATTCAGGAATAGCAGAGGAATTGCAGTTCAGGAAATGCAAACTATGGTGAACCATAAGCAAGTCCAGAGAACAAAGCAGGAGAGCTTGCCTTTATAGATTAAAGGTGGGAGGTGGGAGGGGCTGTTCTAAATGAAAGTTCATTGAAGGAAGGTAAGAGTTCAGGGTGGTGATGGCTTCTCATTGGCTGGGCTGTTCCTGGGCAGGGAGAAAATCTTCCCTCTTCCTTCTGGAGTAGTAAAGTGGTTGCACTTCCTGCCCCAAATTGTAAAGTAAGCTGCAATGGAAGGTGTGTGTGTGAGAACTCCCCCTACAGGGCTTCCTGATTCCATTTTAAATGAAGTTTCCCTTTATTAATTTTAATAGGTTCAATTTCACTCTTTTGCATGTGACTATCATGTTGTTCCAGTACCATTTGTTGAAAAGACTATTCTTTCCCCATTGAATTGTCTTCATACCCGTTTCAAAAATTAATTGATGATAAATTCAAGGGTTTATTTCTGGACTCAATTCTATTCCAGATCTATACATCCGTCTTTATGCCCAGACCACACTGTATTGATTAATGTAGCTTTGCCATAAGTTCTGATATTGGAAAGTCTAAGTCTTTCAACTTTATGATTATTTTTCTGTATTGTTGTGTCTGTACTGGGTCCTTTTCTTTTCCAAATAAATTTGCAAAGACATCAGCTGGGATTTTAATAGGGATTGCTTTGAATCAGTAGATTAATTTGGGGAGTATGGCCATCATAACAATAACAAGTTTTCTCATCCATAAACATGGGATGTCTTTCCATTTATTTAGATATTCTTAATTTTTCTCACCAATGTTTTGTAGTTTTCAGTATACAGGTTTTGTACTTATTTTGTTAGATTTATACCTAAATATTTTATTCTTTTTTGTTGCTATTTTAAATGAATTGTTTACTTAAATTTTATTTTAGGAATGCTCTTTGTTAGTGTAGAGAAATACAATTAAATTTTGTATATTGATCTTGTATCCTGCAATCTTGATGAATTTGTTCAATAGTTCTAGTAGTTTTTTTGTTGTTGTGACTTTTTTTTTAAAGCCTACTTTATTTTTTTTTTAATTTTTTGTTGATGTCATAATAGTTTATAACATTGTGAGATTCCAGTTGCACATTATTATTTGTCAGTCACCATATAAAGGCACCCCTTCACCCTTTGTGCCCACCCGCCAACTCCTTTTCCCCTGGTAACCACCAAACTGTTCTCTCTGTCTGTGTGTTATCATATTCCACATATGTGACAGGTCATACAGTGTTTGTCTTTCTCTTTCTGGCTTATTTCACTTAACATAATACCCTCTAGGTCCATCCATGTTGTTGCAAATGGGATGATTTTGTCTTTTTTTATGGCTGAGTAGTATTCCATGGTATATATATATACCACATCTTCTTTATTCAGTCATTACTCAAGGGACACTTGGGGTGCATCCATGTCTTGGCTATAATGCTGCAATGAACATAGGGGTGCATAAGTCTTTTTGGATTGTTGATTTCAAGTTTTTTGGATAAATACTCAGACGTGGGATAGCTGGATCATAAGGTATTTCTCTTTTTAATTTTTTGATGAATCTCCATACTGTTTTCCATAGAGGCCGCACCACTTTGCATTCCCACCAGCAGTGAATGAGGGTTCCCTTTTTTCCACATGCTCTCCAACATTTGTTATTTTTTGTCTTGATGATTATAGCCATTCTCATGGGTGTAAGGTGATGTCTTAGTGTAGTTTGCATTTTCCTGATGATTAGTGATGTTGAACATCTTTTCATATGCCTATTGGCCATCTGTATATCTTCCTTGGAAAAATGTCTGTTCATATCCTCTGCCTATTTTTTGATCAGGTTATTTGTTTTTTTGTTGTTCAGATGTGTGAGTTCTTTACATATTATGGAGATTAACCCCTTATCGGATATATGGTTTGCAAATATTTTCTCCCAGTTGGTATGTTGTCTTTTCATTTTGATTCTGGTTTTGTTTGCCTTGCAGAAGCTCTTTAGTCTGATGAAGTCCCACTTGTTTTATTTTTTCTTTTGTTTCCCTTGTCCGAGTAGACGCGGAATTCAAGAAGATCCCTTTATGACCAATGATGAATAGTGTACTGCCTACAGTTTCTTCCAAGAGTTTTATAGTTTCAGGTCTCACTTTCAGGTCTTTGATCCATTTTGAGTTAATTTTTGTGTATGGCGAAAGCAGACGGTCTACTTTCATTCTTTTGCAAGTGACTGTCCAGTTTTCCCAGCATCATTTATTGAAGAGAATTTCTTTTCTCCATTGTACGTTCTTTGCTATTTTGTCAAAGATTAGCTGCCATAGATGTGAATTTTATTTCTGGGGTTTCAATTCTGTTCCATTGATATGTGTGTCTGTTTTTGTACCAGTACCATGCTGTTTTGATTACTATCGCTTTGTAGTATGTTTTGAAGTCAGGGATTGTGATGCCTCCAGCTTTGTTCTTTTTTCTCAGATTTGCTTTAGCTATTCGGGGTCTTTTCTTGCCCCATACGAATTTTAGGATTCTTTGTACTATTTCTATGAAGAATGTCATTGAGATTCTGATTAGGATTGCATTGAATCTGTAGATTGCTTTAGGTAGTATGGACATTTTAACTATGTTTATTCTTCCAATCCATGTGCATGGAATATCTTTCCATTTCTTTATGTCACCATTGATTTCTTTCAATAATGACTATAAAGTTTTATAGACATTATTTATAAAACTATTTTATAATTTTATATAATAGTTTTATAAAATTATTTATAAAACTATAAAGTTTTCATTGTATAGGTCTTTCACCTCCTTGGTTAAATTTATTCCTAGATATTTTATCCTTTTTGTTGCGATTGTAAATGGGATTGTATTCTTGAGTTCTCTTTCTGTTAGTTCATCATTAGAGTATAGAAATGCAACTGATTTTTGTAAGTTGATTTTGTACCCTGCGACTTTGCTGTAGTTGTTGATTATTTCTAATAGTTTTCTAATGGATTCTTTAGGGTTTTCTCTATATAAAATCATGTCATCTGCAAACAGTGAGAGTTTCACTTCTTCATCGCCTATTTGGATTCCTTTTATTCCTTTTTCTTGCCTAATTGCTCTGGCCAGAACTTCCAACACTATGTTGAATAACAGTGGCGAGAGTGGGCACTCTTATCTTTTTCCTGTTCTCAGAGGGATGGCTTTCAGTTTTTCCCCATTGTGTATGATGTTGGCTGTGGGTTTGTCACATATGGCCTTTATCATGTTGAGGTACTTTCTATACCCATTTTGTTGAGAGTTTGTATCGTAAATGGATGTTGGATCTTTTCAAATGCTTTTTTTGCATCTATTGAGATGATCATGTGGTTTTTATTCCTCATTTTGTTAATGTGGTATATCACATTGATTGATTTGCAGATGTTGAACCATCCCTGTGTCCCTGGTACAAATCCCACTTGATCGTGGTGTATGATCTTTCTAATGTATTGCTGTATTCGGTTTGCCAATATTTTGTGGAGTATTTTTGCATCTATGTTCATCAGTGGTATTGGCCTGTAATTTGCCTTCTGTGTATTGTCCTTGTCTGGCTTTGGTATCAGGGTGATGTTGGCCTTGTAGAATGTGTTAGGAAATGTTCCATCTTCCTCTATTTTTTGGAATAGTTTGAGAAGGATAGGTATTAAATCTTCTTTGAATACTTGGTAAAATTCTCCAAAGAAGCCATCTGGTCCTGGACTTTTATTTTTTGGGAGATTTTTGATCACTGTTTCAATCTCTTTACTTGCGATTGGTCTATTCAGGTTCTCTATCTCTTCTTGATTCAGTTTTGGGAGGCTATATGAGTCTAAGAATTTATCCATTTCTTCTAGATTGTCCACTTTGTTGGAATATAGTTTTTCTATAGTTTTTCATAGTATTCTCTTATAATCCTTTGTATTTCTGTGGTGATTGTGATTTCTTCTCTTTCATTTCTAATTTTATTTATTTGAGCCTTCTCTCTTTTTTTCTTGGTGAGTCTAGCTAAGGGTTTGTCAATTTTGTTTATCTTCTCAAAGAACCAGCTCTTAGTTTCATTGATCCTTTCTCCTGTTTTTTTTGGTTTCAATTTTGTTTATTTCTGCTCTAATTTTTATTATTTCCCTCCTTCTGCTGACTATGGGCTTTGTTTGTTCTTCTTTTCCTAATTCTGTTAGGTGTAGTTGGGGATTGCTTTTTTGGGATTTTTCTTGTTTGCTAAGGTGGGCCTGTATTGCTATGAATTTCCCTCTCAGGACCACTTTTGCTGCATTCCATATGAATTGGTATGGTGTATTTTCATTTTCATTTGTCACCAGATATTCTTTGATTTCTCCTTTAATTTCTTCAGTGATCCATTGGTTGTTCAGTAGCATGTTGTTTAGTCTCCACATCTCTGTCACTTTCCCAGCTTTTTTCTTATAGTTGATTTATAGTTTCATAGCATTATGGTCAGGAAAGATGCCTGTTATGATTTCAATCTTCTTAAATTTATAGAGGTTTGACTTGTTTCCCAAGATATGGTCTATCCTTGAGAATGTTCCATGTGCTTGAGAAGAATATGTAATCTGTTCTTTTTGGATGGAGTGCTCTATATATATCTGTTAAGTCCATCTGGTTTAGTTTTTCATTTAAGTCCACTATTTCCTTATTGACTTTCCATCTGGATGATCTATACATTGATGTAT
This sequence comes from Diceros bicornis minor, assembly GCF_020826845.1. NCBI lineage: Eukaryota > Metazoa > Chordata > Mammalia > Perissodactyla > Rhinocerotidae > Diceros > Diceros bicornis. Next base: position 22,894 of record NW_026691078.1, read on the forward strand.
GTGGGTGTTAAGGTCCGCTACTATTATTGTGTTGTTGTTGATATTTACTTTTAGGTTTGTTAATAGCTGCTTTGTGTACTTTGGTGTTCCTGTGTTGGGTGCATATATATTTACAAGTGTTATGTCTTCTTGGTGGAGTGTTCCTTTTATCATTATATACTTCCCTTCTTTGTCTCTCATTACCTTTTTTATCTTGAAGTCTACTTTGTCTGTTATAAGTATGGCCACACCTGCTTTCTTTTGTTTGCCATTAGCTTGGAGTATCATCTTCCATTCCTTTACTCTGAGCCTGTATTTGTCTTTAGAGCTGAGATGTGTTTCCTGGAGGCAGCAAATTGTTGGGTCTGGTTTTTCAATCCATCCAGCCACTGTGTCTTTTGATAGGGGAATTCAATCCATTTACATTTAGAGTGATTATTGATATATGAGGGCTTAATGCTGCCATTTTATCTCTTGTTTTTCAGTTGTTATGTATTTTCCTTGTTTCTCATCCCATGAATTTTGGACTGCTAATTGAGTTTGGTGGCTGTCTATGATGGTTTTCTCTTTATTTATCATTTGTGTCTTTGTTCTGATTTTTTGTTTAGTGGTTACCATACAGTTTGTGTAAAAGATCTCGTAGATGAGATAGTCCATTCCCTGATAGCCTCTTGTTTCCTTAGTCTAAGTAGGTTTCGTCCCTTTCCTCTTCCCTTTCTAAGTTGTTGTTGTCACAACTTATTCCATTATGTGTTGTGAATTTGTGGTTAAAATGAAGTGATAATATTTATTTTTGATGTTTTGTTTTCCTTTATCTTTAGAGTTATAATTAAGTGTTTGCTAATCTGTTCTGATAGAGAGTTGCAATTTTGGATTTTGTCTGCCTATTTATCTGCTTGCTCAAGGCTTTGTAAACCCTTTCTTCTTTTCTTTTCAGGTACGAGGGCTTTCTTGATCAAACTTGTGGGGTGGGGCGGGTCTTGTGGCAATGAACTCCCTCAGCTTTTGTTTATCTGGCAAAGTTTTTATTTCTCCATCATATCTGAAGGATATTTTCACTGGATATAGTATTCTTGGCTGAAAGTTTTTGTCTTTCAAAATTTTGAATATATCATTCCACTTTCTCCTCGCCTGCAAGCTTTCTGTTGAAAAATCTGCTGAAAGCCTCATAGGGCTTCCTTTATAGGTTATTCTCTTCTGCCTTGCTGCCCTTAATATTTTTTCTTTATTGTTGACTTTTGCCAGCTTTACTAACATATGTCTTGGAGAAGGTCTTTTTACATTGGTGTACTTAGGAGTCCTGTTGGCTTCTTTTACGTGTAATTCCAGCTCCGTCTCCAGGTTTGGGAAGTTCTCAGTTGTTATTTCTTTGAACAAGCTCTCTGCTCCTTTTTCCCTCTCTTCTCCCTCTCGAATACCTATAATCCTTATGTTGCATTTCCTAATTGAGTCAAATATTTCTTGGAGAATGTCTTCATTTCTTTTTAGTCTATGTTCTCTCCTCCTCCATCTGAAGCATTTCTGTCTTCCTAGCCTCCAGATTGCTAATTCTGTCCTCCATATTATCAGCCCCATTGTTTAAGGACTCCAGACTTTTCTTTATCTCATCCATTTTGTTTTTCATCTCTAACAGTTCTGTTTGGTTTTTCTCTATAGTTTTAATCTCTTTTGTGAAGAATTCCCTCTGTTCAGTAATTTGGTTCCTGATTTCATTGAACTGTCTTTCAGAATTGTCTTGTAGCTCGTTGAGTTATCTTAGGATGGCTGTCTTGAATTCTTTGTCATTTAGATCATAGATTTCCATGCCCTCAGGGTGGGATTTCTGGGTGTTTGTCTTTTTCCTTCTGGTCAGGAGTATTGATATATTTCTTTAAACCATTTGATGGAGTGGATTTGTGCTGATGCATAGTGATAGTTTCTGGATGCAGGTTCCACCTGCTGCCACTTGAGGGGGTGCAGGAGCTGTGTAGTCTGAGCCCACTGCTGCGATCCCTGTCAGGTGTGGCTGTCTGAGCCTGGGTCACTCCTTGGGATCACAGTGGCCCTGTGGGATCTCCCACCAAATGGAGAAGTAGTCACATGGGGGGCTCAGGGCTTCTGCCGCTTGCTCCCATAGACTCACAGAGCTGTGCTCCCTGCTTCAGGGCCACAGCGGTACTATGGGTGTTCACAGCAGCTGGGAGCTTGTTTGCCCAGATTGGGATCTCAGCCTCCCTCGCCCTCTGCTCCTAGGTCACACCAGCCATTGTGCTTGGTGGGCGAGACTTCCCCTCCACGACTGAGCCAAGGCCACTCCCTGGGACCAGGTGGGATTGTAGATTCTTCCACCAGATGAGAGAGTGATCACATGGGGGCTCAGGGCTACTGCCGCCAGCTCCAACAGTCACATCGAGACACGCTTCCCCCTTTGGGGCTGCAGCAGTACCATGGGTGTTCACGGCAGCTGGGAGTTTGTTCACCCGGACTGGGATCTCAGCCACCCTCTACACCTAGGTGGCACCAACCATTGTGCTTCGTGGGTGGGACCTCCCCTCTGGGACCGAGCCGAAGCCCCTCCCTGGGACCATGGTGGGGTTGTGGTTTTTCTCACTAGATGAACGAGTGATCACACTGGGCTCAGGGCCATTGCCACTTGTTCTCACAATCCTGCTGAGACACTTTTCCCCCCTTTGGAACTGCAGCAATACTAGGGGTGTTCATGGCAACTGGGAGCTTGTTCTCCTCAGTAGCAGCTCAGCCGCCCTCTGCTCCTGGTAGCACTGGTCTTTGTGCTTGGTGGGTGGGGCTTCCCCACTGGGTGCAAGCCTGTGCTGCTCTCTGTGGACTGCATGGCCCTGAGGGCTCCCCCTCTACATGAGGAAGTGATCACATGGGGGGCCCAGGGCTGCCATCACCTGTTTCCACAGTCATGCTGAGGCATGCTCCCACCCTTGGGGCCACAGCAGTGCTATGATTGCTCCAGCCAGGAAAGTAGTCACACACGTGCACTGGGCTGCCTGGAGTCCAGAGGGTGCTCACCTATCTTCATCACCTCCTGGGGGGATAGTCCATCCACCTTCAGATGTACAGCTGCTTGGGTCTCTCAGGCACCCTGGTGTGCTGTGTGGGTATCCTCCAATGGTTGATGAATGTCCTTTTAGTTGTAGTTCAAAGGGGAGAGACACAGGGAACAGCTGACTCCACCATGTTCCTGACGTCCTCTCTAGTAGTTTTTTAATGGACTCTTTAGAATATATATATAATTTGAAAATAGAGGTAGCTGTAATTCTTCCAGTCCAATATGGATGAGCTTTATTTATTTTTCTTGCTTAATTTCTCTTTCTAAAACTTACAGGACAATTTTTAATAGAAGTAGCAAGAGCAGACAACTTGGTTTTGTTCCTGACCTTAGGGAAAAAGTATTGAGACTTTCACCATTAAGTATGATGTTAACTGTGAGTTTCATATAGATGCCCTTTTTTAGATTGAAGAAGTTCTCTTCTATTCTTAGTTTGTTGAGTGTGTGTATCATGAAAAGGTGTTGGATTTTGTCAAATGTTCTTTCTACTTCAATTGACATGATCATGTGGCTTTTCCCTTTTTCCTATTAATGTGAATGATTTTATGTTGAACCACCCTTGCATTCCTGACAAGTCGCACTTGGTCATAGTGTATAATATAATTTTTATATGTTGCAGAATTTGGTTTGCTAGTATTTTCTTGAGGACTTTTCCATCTGTATTCATAAGAGATATTGGTCTGTAGTTACATTTTCTTGTGATATTTTTGTCTCATTTTGGTATCAGGGTAATACTGGCTCATAGAATGAATTGTGAAGTGTTGCCTTTACTTGATTTTTTGGAAGAGTTTGAGAAGGACTTATATGAATTTTCTTTGGATGTTTGAAAGAATACATGAATGAAGCTGAGTCTAGTTTCACTCAGTCTAACTGAGTTCTACCTGAGTCTTTTCTTTTCGGGTAGTTTAAAAATTACTAGCTAGATTTCACCACTTGTAATGGTTATCTGTTGCTGTCATAACTTATTACCATGAACTTAGTGGCTTAAAACAAAATAAATTTTTATCTCACAGTTCTTTATGTAAGAAGTTTGAGACATGTCTCATTGATCTAAAATCAAGCCATAGGCAGGGCAGTGTTCCTTTCTGTAGGCTTTAGGTCAGAATAAGTTGCCTTGCCTTTTCCAGATCCTAGAGAATGCCCACATTTTCTCATGGTTCCCTTCCTCCATCTTTGAAAGCAGCCTTAGCATACAGAGGCATAAAAAATATTTAAAACAATGAATTTTTGAGATATATGAATGCCCAGTGGTTCTCTTTAGGGCTAGAAGTAAATATTTTCTTCTTAGACTTTCGCATTTTTTTTTTTTTTTTACATCGCATTCCTTAGACTTTCTTTCCACATTCCTTCTAATGGACCTCAACTGGGAAAGGGTCTCTACTTTTAAGGGCTCATATAATTAGGCTGGGCCCATTGGATAATCCAGGATAATCTTCCTGTCTCCAAATCCTTCATCTTAATCACACTTGCAAAATCCCTTTCTCCAGGTCAGGTAACATATTCACAGGTTTTAGGGATCATGATGTGGACATCTTGGGAAAGGGGACGTTATTCTTCGAACGACATGTTTAAAAGTCTATTCAATTTTATATGCATCGATTTATGAGACTTCTTAAATTAGTCTAAAGGACAAAGGTGAAGAAATATACAATTACATTGTCTTTTGTAATTACCTACATAATTACCTTTACTGACACATTTTTTTTTAATGTGTGTTGATTCAAATTACTGTCTTGTGCCAATTTCTTTCAGCTTGAAGAACTTCATTTAGTATTTCTTGTAAAGAAGATGTCCTAGAAACAGATTCTCTCAGTTTTTGTTTACTTGGGAATACCTTTATTTCACCCTCATTTTTTAATGATAATTTTACTGGATATAAGATTCTTGGTTGACACTTCCTGCACTTTGAAAATGTGATCCTATTGCCTTCGGTTCTCCACTGTTTCTGATGAGAAGCCAGATATTAACCTTATTGGGATTCCTTTGTACGAGATGAGTCATTTTCCTCTTGTTGCTTTCCAGATTTTCTCTTTATCTTTCAACACTTCAACCATGGATCTCTTTGAATTTATCCAGTTGGAATTAATTTCGTTTTTTTGAATGTGTAAAGCAACGTTTTCCATCAAATTAGGGAAGTTTTCAGCCATTATTTCTTCAAATTTTATTTCTGTCCCTTTCTTTCTCTCCTCTTTTTTTTTTTTTTGGTATTCCCATTAGATATATGTTAGTGTATTTAATTGTATCCCACATGTCTCTGAAGCTGTGTTAATTTTTCTTCATTGTTTTTACTCTCTGTTCTTCAGATTGTATAATCTCTATTGATCTCTCTTCAAGTTTGTTGTTTCTTCCACCAGTTCAAATCTGCTTTTGAGCCCCTTTAATAGTTTTCATTTCAGTTACTGTACTTTTCAACTCCAGAATTTTTTTGTTTTTTAAAATAATTTTTGTCTCTTCATTGATATTCTCTATATGATGATACATTATCATTATATATCTTTTTCATTCTTTAAGCATGGTTTCCCTAAACTCTCTCTATATATTTATAATAGGTCATTTAAAATCTTTGTCTGCTAAGTCTACCATCTGGACTTCTTCAAAGGCAATTTCTATTGCCTGCTTTTTTTCCCCTGAGTATGGGTCACACTTTCCTGTTTCCTTGCATATCTTGTCAGATTTTATTGAAAACTAGACATTTCAGATAGTATATTGCAGTAATTCTGGATACTGACCTTCCCAAGGAGTTATTGCTTTTGCTTGGTCATTTGTTTATATGCTGAGTGACTTGACCTAAATTCTGTAATGTCTTTTTCCCTTGCCATGTGCAACCTCTGACATCCCTGCTAAGACTATTCTTTTGCTTTTTGTTTTTCTCTTATCCGAGCTACCTAGGAGAACCCTCTGGTTTGGCATAACAATTAACTGATTAAAGTTTTGCTTAAGCTTCCTTATTTAGTTAGATTTTTATCCTTTACTGTTGGTATACATGTGTGCTTGAAGGCTGCTATATCAGTTCAGGGAGTTTCTATGTCTTTTCTGTCCCCTCTTCAGCCTGGTACTATTCTCTGATTTCTCTGAGCTTTAGTCTCTGATTTCTCACAGGAAAGCACAGCCTGGGCGTCACACAATCTTCCAGACTTCCAGGATGACTGTGATATTATTTTAAATCCTGGCTTCTTAGGTGTCAACCCTGGATGAGAGTATTGTTCACTCCGTGTTTAGTCAGAAGTTGTGTTTAAGCACCACCATAAAGGTATCCAGATTTAGGTAAGGAGAGACTTTATTGAAGAGATTATTGCAAAGTGGAGGAAAGGGACTATTGTAACAGGGAGGATGCAACAACTTTAGCAACAAGCATTAGGCAAAAGGAGTTTTTCTTTTACAGGGAGGAGTAAACAAGGCTAGAAAGAACTTGATGTGGGTAAGGGGAATGAAAGGGTGGAGTGATGGGATAGCGGATCAACGAATATTTTATCTTGATGTCAGCCTATTTTCAGGAGGGGCTGTTTAGGAGAAGTTGTATGCTGGCTCAGAATGAGGGTAGGTCAAAGTTCAGGGGTCTGCAGGAAGGAGAGAAACTTAACCAAAGTTTGGTTAACAAGTACTTTGTTCAGATTGATCAGTGGGGACAAGCAGTTCAGCAAATATTTAAGAGGCAAAGAATGGGAATTTGGAATGTCTGTGTCTGGTCTTGTCATAGGTCAATGAGGGGGACATATGTGAGTCTTATCTAAGTCATATGGGAAAGGGTGTTCCTTTGCAGTAACTTATTTCCAGAACACAAGGAGTGGGGGATTTCTTTAACCATGACGGTTTTCCAGGATGAGAGGGTTCCAGTAAAATTCAAACTTGTCAGCCTCTGTTGCCATTCAGACTTTCGCCCTGTGTTGATGGGTCTGTGTATCATTTGGGAATGCTGTCAAGCTTGCCCCACATCCTGCTGTGTTTGCCCCTGAGTGGGTGCAGCCTGGTGCACGCAGAAAGTCTTTCTGACACTTAGAGTTCTCTATTTCCTGTTACAAATAACGTTATTCTCCTCAGGCAGGGCTGAGAACCTCTTCACCCTTATGACCTGCCTTTCTCCCTGGACAGAATTCCTGTGCTACCATACCGGAGCTGGGGGCAGAAATCTGCTTTTCCCAAAGTGACATCTGTAATCCACTATAGGCACCGGAGTGTGTGTGTGTGGTAGCTCTTGGTCTTCCTGGCTTGCCTTTCTGGGCATTGAATCTCCACTCTAACAGGTGCTGGGGCAGAGGTGATGGGCCCCAGTATCCACCACCTCCTCCGCCTGGGGCAGAGTGGGGATGAGATGGGGGAAGAGGGACCAGGGTCTCCTTTACCACACCTGCTTGGAATAGAGGTTCTGTGGGGGCTGGGGGAGGGAGGAGTTGAGGGAGGGATGAGAAATGCCAGCAGTTGCCGCTCCTGGGATGATATCATAGACCCTAGGATCTGGGGGAGAGGGAGCCCTGTCTTCTTGGCTGCCCATCCCTAGGGTAGAGCTTTTATAATGTGGAGCTGGAGAGTGGAGGTAGGTAATGAAATGAGGTTGGCTCAAATTCCACAGACTCTCAGTGTTCTTACCAATATTGAGTAGCTTTTGTTGAATGAATTTTTATGCATTTTCTATATACTCTTGTGACAATTTCCAGAGACTTTAAGTGATTGTTTTTTATAATTTTCACCAGTGGAATTGATATTTTTCTGGGGAGAAGGTCAACCAAGCTCCTTACCCCATTCTTTCAGAAGTATCACAGCAGTTTATTCCTACTCTGGCTTCTTCCACTTTTTCCCTTCTAACTTCTCTAGTTTTATTTGAGTAGCTCCAAGTTTTTACCTCTTTCAAACTCTTCCCAAATTACATAGAGATCTGCCAGCTGCCCTCTGCCAGGTCAGACCATAGTTTTCCCACAACTTCTTTTCTGTGTTAACTATTGATGGATATTCATAGACAATCAGTCTTCTAACTTTTCAGAATTCCATATGAAAATATTTACTTCTAGCCCTAAAGAGAACCACTGGGCATCCATATATCTCAAAAATTCATTGTTTTAAATATTTTTTATGCCTCTGTGTTTTTTGCACTCATATGCCTGCCTCAATGCACTCTAGTTAGAATATAAGTTCTTAGGTGACAAAAACCAGACCTACATCTTTCTCTCTGTGCAAAGCCTTGCACAGTGTCATTAAAATAAAATCAGTGTTAAATGCCTGAGTTAGATTTTGACTGTGTTTAAGCATGGGGTAGTAAAAAGAATCTTTCACACAAAGTCAAAAAAATTGGTCTCAAGATGAAATAGGTCCATTACATAACAGTCAGCCCCCTCATCAAACATGGGGTAAGAGTTCACTCATTCACAATCATTCATTCAACATAGATTTACTGAACACACATCATGGGAACAATACTTGCTTTCCCTTCCTCATAATATTATGATGATTTTCCAAATGAAACAATAATGATTGTGAAAGATTTTTTTTGTTTTTTTTTTACAGCTATTAAAATGTGTAGATGCAAAATTCTGACTCCAATTACAATGTGTGTGGAGGGTTTCCACACCACTAAGCAATTCTTGGACACCAGTTGGGTGTCATATACTTCAACTCAATTCTGACACTATCTACCTGGAGATGGTGTCAGATCCCACAGGTTAAGGGTTCAGTGATACAAGACTGCACCCCGCCCCTTTCAGATGCCAACTGCAAGTCCAGGTTGTCACCTGTGCTTCTGACGGACTGGCTATAGATCGGAGGTTCCAGTGACCGCTCCTTGGGTTTGATTACTTCACTAGAATGCTCACAGAACTCAGAGAAACATTTACTTATTAGACTATTAGTTTATAACAACCAGATGGCAGAGGTGCATAGACCACGGTATGGGGAAAGGACGTGGAGCTTCCACACTCTTCACTCTTGCCAAACAGTCACGTGGTCACCAACCTGGAAGCTCTCGGAACCCCCTCCTTTTGGTTTTTATGGAGGCTTTATTACATAGGCATGGTTGATTAAATCACTGGCCATTAGTGATTGAACTCAATCTCCAGCCCCTCTCCCCTCTCCGGAAGTCTGGGGGTGGGACTGACAGTTCCAACCCTCTAATCACATGGTTGGTTCCCCTAGCAACCAGCCTCCATCTTTAGGTGCAGTCCAAAAGTCACCTCATTAACATTTGACAGACCAAACTCAGGTGTGGTTGAAAGGGGCTTATTATAAATATCAAGACACTTTTATTGCCTTTATCACTTAGGAAATTCCGAGGGTTTTAGGAGCTCTGTACCAGAAATGGGGATGAAGACTAAATACATATCTCTATTAAAAAATCACAATATCACATGACGTAAGGTTATGTGATTCATTACAATTGTTTTCAACGATATATAGTTCTCATAACAACAATCAAAATTAACATTTGTCTGCTGCAACCCATTTGTTACCACCTTTACATACAATTTGAGATTACAAAGAAAGTCAAATTATTAGAAACTATCTATACAACAAAACTCACAACATACCAAATGTTCGAGGCACGTTATGAAATATCTCGGTCCATTATTGATCAGATACTATTTTATTAAGAAAATTTATAATAATAATGTGTTAGAAAAGACAGTCACTGGCAGAGGAGACCCAAGTCAGACTTTAACTCACTTTGTGGCCTTGAGTAAGTCAATTTAAGTTTCAATCACATTCTCTGGTCGTATTATAGTACCTGTCCAGTCTAATTTGCAGGATGGTTCTGAGGATCAAATGAAATTCACGTGAAAACATATTGAAAAGTCAAAAGCATTATGCAAGTCATAGGTGTTAGTCACAGACTATATTCAGTTGAGTTATGAAATTTTCAGAGAAAAGCTACAAACTAGATATAAACTGTATTAGAGACCCATAAAAGTATTCCCTCATTCTTGAATGGATAAACTCTTGGCTTCTGGGTGATAATAAATAGAGTAAGGCGAACATCAATTGGAGGACACTTCTAATAAAACAATTGCAGGCATGATACAGGAGCCAGAGGCACAGCACTTAGGACCAGAGGCATTGCTCTGTCCCTCTGGGAACACATGCAGTCCACAGTGGCGCAGGATTTTGACAGAGAATAAGGAGATTGCTTGTGTATAGAGTCCTGCTGCATATGTGACATTTCTGTTCATTACTCACTCACTGGCTAGGTTTGATTACTGCTGTGGCCAGATAGTCTGGGAAAGAAAAAGGAAATAGATGGGCCAAAGACCTTTGATATATTAGAGTACAATAAATGACAGCAGAAAGTAAACAGCCATCTGAGGGGGCTGGGATAAGAAGTGGTTAGCACACGCCCTGACAAGCTCTGTGGCTGCTTGATGAATTTCACAGTGGCCTTTTCAGAAAGGCAGAGAGTTCATTTCCTGGAGGAATAAAATATTTTCACACAGTTTTCTCCACAGAACAGTTAGATAATTAGGAGGGATGATACAGGTCAATCATATATAAATACTAATGATAGCTATTAATTAATAGTAGCTCAGGACTTCATGTTTATTTTTATTTAATCATTACAACAATCCATATAGGTATCATAATCTTCATTTTAGAGCTGAGAGAGTTTAAATACCTAGACTAGGGTTGCACAGCGTGTAGGTGGTGGATTAGAATTCAGATCTAGATGATTCTAATTCTAGATGTCATGTTCTTTGCCTGCATCTCTGATTCCCAAACACCAATCCTTGATCAGTGTTTCTTCATGTCAAAATTTTCCTTGGTTTACTGAACATCTTTCAGAGAAATGCATGACTCTATGTTTGATAAATCTTTGTGACAAAATTGCAAGTTGGATATTCTATGTCTGTTCTTTCTTATTATATTGTAAATTTCTGCTTCATGAAATTCAAACATTTTTACACCATACTGACACCATGAGTAAACAAATAAACAAAACTTAAATGCTTATAAAAATTGAATCTCTGAAAAATATTACTTCTAGGGGCCACGTTATTCTTTTATACACAAATGTTTAAGTCACTCATACTCTTAAATGTACTAAAACGATAAATATGCCAAGAGGACATGAGAAAAACTCAGCGTTAAGCGTTAAGCTTCCTTTAAAACTATTGATGTTTACAGCATTTGCTGTTACAGTAAAACGCTCGTTAATTGTGATGCCTAGAACGCACCTGCAACACGTAGACATCCTTTGAGGAGGCACTTTCCCTTCCCCTTTGTCTGAGCGTGCACATGGCATTTCCTAGGGTTCTTTCCGTGAATTCTCCTTTGTGTGCTGTCACTGAGGCTTTCATCCAATTCGTGGCTGAAAATATTAAAGTGGTTGCTTAGAAACGCTGAAGTGGGAAATTTATGAGTTTTCAGAAGGTTGCATTGACGTGTAGGGGTAGCATATGGTGATCTGACAGGTTTTATTCCCTAGCCAAGGAGAGGAGTAGCCTTCTGTGATCTCTCTAATTATTTCATGGCACTTTAAGATGCCAAGCTGAATTTAGAAAACAGCAAGGCATTAGGGCTAAGGAAAAATAGAGCGTAATTTTTGTTTCCGGCACTTATGACGGAAGTATTTGTTGTTCATTTTTTAAAATTGATTGGAATGTTTTTAGAAATCTAAAAGCAGAGGATAAATTTTATCCAAAGGATAGAATCAAAAGCTCATTATTTTGGCTGAAATAGAAACAAAGCAAGAATGTTAATGTGGAAAGAAAAAAAGACAACAACGAAATGCAGATATTTCATAAGGAAGAGTTATGGTCTTAGAAAATTTTAACATATCAAAATCCATTTAATAATATATACTGGGAGAGAATTCAAATTTTTTTTCCAACAACTCAAGAGGAGTTGGATATTAGGAGACAGAATCAAGGAAGACAAATACAAATAAGAAATTAATATATGATTAAGGAATTGAAACCCTAGTAATGCATAGGTGTTAATTTGTGTTATGGCACCAACTTGGTCTTGGGGGAAACATCATGAAAATTTTGGATGAACGAAATGAAATGAATAATTCATTCATTTTCTCATTCTAAAAATGTTCACCACAAGCCAACTATTTCAGGAAAGATGTTAGGCTCTAGGGATAAAAAGAAGAGAAAGACATGGACTTTCCCCTCATAAAACTTCTAGTTTCTGAGACACAGGCATATAAGTCAATGTGGAACCCTATATGGAATGTATAATAATACAAATGTGCCATGGGGCTTTGTGAACATAGGGGGCCACAATATGGTCATGGAAAATTAGGAAGACATAAGGGTGGGCTAATTACCATAATAATTCTAAACTATTGTGGTTTAACACAGTAGGACTTTCTCTAGCTCGTGTATTTCTATATATTTGATATACTTGGTGGGGCCCCTCTCACTTGGTGTTTTAAATGCTCCCATCCTATGGCTCTGGCATCTCCTAGGGCCTCAGAGTCCACTGCTGGATCCTGTGCATCAGGCAGGAAACAGGGGACAAGAAGGCCTGTAGGTCTTTTTTTTTTTTTTTATAGGCTAGGCCTGGAAGTGGGACATAGTCTAGTGACCACAGCTTAGTCACATGGCCGCATCTAACCTCAAGGGAAGCTGTGAATTAGGAGGAATAAAAACAAGTTTGTTGACTAATTGCTTATGACAGCTTATTGGAGAGGATTTCATCTCAACTGAACTTTAAAGATGTGAATCTGGCATTCAGATGAAGAAGATTGGGTAAGAACATTCCAGAAAGAGGGAAAAACATGATAAAAGACATAGATGTAAAAAACTTAAGGGACATTTTAAAGACCAGTGTTGTTGGAGTATAAGTTGCAGGTCCTGATTAATGAGAGATGAAGCTCCACTGCTGATGTTTTTTCCTGTTACACTTTCAATGTATATCCAGTTGCCTACCTGACATTTATCCTCTGATGACTCAAAGGCTTATCAAATTCAACCTGTACTAAACCAACTCCAGGATCTTCTACTCTACTTCTTGGTCTTTGCCCTGGCCCCCTTCAAACCTTCTCCTCCCTCATCCTATCACAGAAATAAAAAATTGGGATAGACTGATGGTTGCCTGAGATAGGGGGTAGGAGGTGGGCTAAATGAGTGAAGGGGGTCCAAATGTACAATTTCCAGTTATAAAATGAATAAGCCATGGGGATGTATTGTACAGGGTGGTGACTATAGTTAATAATACTGTATTGCGTATTTGAAAGTAGCTAGGAGAGTGGATCTTGAAAGTTATCACGAGAAAAGAAATTTTGTAACTATGTATGGTGATGGACGTTAACTGGGCTTATTGTGGTGATCATTTTGCAATATTGAATCATTACGTTGTATACTTGAAACTAATAATGTTATGTCAATTATACCTCAATAAAAATAAATTTTAAAACATTGGAAATGATCCTTGACATCTCCCTTCCCTAATTCCACAAAACTAATCTATCACTAAATCTTACATATGTTAAATTCAAATTTTTCTTGAATATGTTCATTTTTCTCTATTTCCACTCTACCACTCAGCTCCAAACTAACATCATCCATTGCTAGATCTATCACAATAGGGACCTAACTCATCTCTACTCTTGCCATCCATTTTTTCCTCTGTTCAGTCTGTTATACACAGTGATACATTAGAAACCAGGCCCATTACCAGCAAAATGACTTGCATTTATTTGGTGCTCACAAAGTACTAGGCATTGTTCTACATATATTGCATTGATAGTCTTATTTAGTCCCCACGTAGTTACATATAGTAGTGTCTATTCCCATTTCATTTTATAAATGTAAAAACTGGGGTTTGGAAGGTTTAGGTCATTTGCCCAAGTTCATACACCTATTAGGTCTGATTAACTTTAAAATTTAGGTGGTCTGTTTCCCGACCCTATGTCCTAAATCACCATGCTAAATTTTCTCTCAGTGCAGACATTTAAAAGATTTATTTATTGAGTAAATGAATAAGTGAAGAAAAAGTGGCAGATTGACAAGTGCCACATATAATGGAGGATCATGTTAACACATTTTATCTTGTCCATGTGGTGGAAAGGAATGGTTACATTTTTTTAAGAAAGCAATGATATAGATCTAGAGATTTGAAAGGTGTGTTCATTACATGCATGGAAAATGGAATGGAAGGGGGAAGGTTTCAAGGCAGAGAGTAATTTCATTAGAGTATGAAAGAAATGGGCAAGGGGAATAAGGACAAAATTATATCAGAAAAGGTTAGAGATTCTTTCAAGTTCTTGATGGCATATTCCCTCTTTGTCTCCTTCGTAGTCTCTTTCCTTCCCCAATATACCACCTGGTCCAAATGCAACATTAATTGTATCTTTCAAAAACAAGTTCAGTGTCGACAGACTTTCTAATGGTGAAATGAGGCATCGTATGTAGAGTGACGACCCAACACAGTTCTTCAAGAAAATGAAATTCTTTCCTTCACCTTCTTCACATTCCCCCCTCAAATGACCTGGATACGAGAGAGAAATGAGTGTAAAGTTACCACAGACTTGAGTTTAGAAGAATAAGCAGTCACAAAAGTATTAGAAGATAAGGATAAAGTGTCCAAGCTTGGAGAACGTTATTTTCTTGATTTTAGAAGATGGAAAAGTCAGTGAATGTATTTTAATTTTGCCTGTTTTGCTTATTCTGCTTAATTCTGGTCAGAGCTAATGGTTTCAAATGATCCCAAATGGCTCTAAAATTTGGTTAAATATAAGAATACATGCAAATGAGAATAGAAGAGTATGCAGTTTTAACTATTTATGTAAATGATTTCAAATAGACATAGCATTTGAAATCTCTCTTTCCCTCTGTGTGTGTGTGTTTGCGTGCGTGAATGTGTGTATGTGTACCAAGAATCAAAATGAATTTCTTAAGCAGAATCTATCTTGGGATATTTATTCTGATTAATATGATATGACAATGTATCAGAGTAAATAACGTGGTAAAATATGTTGGGCTAAATTTCTAGTTTCTACTTTTTTTTCGTGAGGAAGACTAGCCCTGAGCTAACATCCGGTGCCAATTCTCCCCTTTTTTCTTGAGGAAGATTGGCCCTGGGCTAACATCCACGCCCATCTTCCTCTACTTTATATGGGACGCCGGCACAGCATGGCTTGACAAGCGGTGCGTTGGTGTGAGCCCGGGATCCAAACCTGCAAACCCCAGGCCACCGAAGTGGGTCGCGCACACTTAACTGCTTGTGCCACTGGGCCAGCCCCTCTAGTTTCTACTTTAAATGCCATAAATCTATTCCTGTAAATAGGATTTGGGATAAGATAGAAAGCCTAATGTATAACAAGCATATTCAATGAATACATCAGACATGTAATCACAAAAAATGCTAAAGACACAGGTTCTGCAAAATGTTATGCATTTTTGCTGAGCATGTAGGACCTGCATTTTCTGAAAATATCGAGTTCCTCTGTGTGTTATTTAACTTTCAAAGCAATGAATTACAAGGACTAGGGTTATAGAATGAATTCTTCATAGTAGAGAATCTGGGAAGTGACAAAGAAGGAGAGAATGGCAAATGGGAAGGGAGATTTCCTCTATGTTCCTCTCTCTGTAAATGCATATTTCTAGTGCAGGAAGACCACTTAGCTGAATAATTTATAATTATTCTGTTAGCATGAAGTTCATCAGAGAAAAATAAATGAAAATAAAACTCGCATGCACTGTTACAATTCTTTCTCTGTATTTTGTGTTGACTTTTATTTTTTCAGGGAAAGATTCACCCTGAGCTAACATCTGTTGCCAGTCTTTCTTTTTTTTTAACTCCTGAAAGCCCCAGTACATAGTTGTATATTCTATTTGTAGGTTCTTTTCATTCTTCTGTGTGAGCCACTCCCACACCATGGCAACTGACAGACGGGTGGTGTGGTTCTGCACCTGGGACACGAATCTGGGCCGTTGAGGCAGAGAGCACAGAACTTTAACCACTAGGCTATCAGGGCTGGCTCTGTATTGACTTTTGATACTTGTATTTTTCTCTCTAATTTTAGATGATTTATCCACTATTAATAACATATCAGTAAATTCCGATAATTTAAATATTTTAATAATTATCCTGTAGAGAAGGAAGAACTATTCCTCTACCCTCTAGCTTCTTCTGGCTGATCTAAGAGTTAAAGAATTAAATCGACAAAAGACAGAATAACAGTGGAAAATCAAACAAAGTTTAGTAACATGTATACATAGGAGAAACCCAGGAAAACTGAGTAACTCACCAAAATGGCTGAAGCCACCACCTTAAATACCATCTTTAGTTAAAGACAATGGAGGATGTTGGGGGTAGTGGTTTGGGACATCAAAGGGGAGGAAGGCAATCCATATGAGATGAAAAAGCAAAAGTTTGGTAAACAAATGTTTGCCATACCTTGCAGAGACAACGGAACATGGAGAGGACTTTGATTCAACGCACCTTGCTAGGTTCCTCCCTGTCCATCACACCTAGTTCATACTATACTATAGTTCCTTATGGTATTAGTTCCTTCCCAGACCAGACCTTCCATCTTAAATTCTTTTAGCAGTTAGGGGGAAGGTCAAATTTCTTTCCGAGTCTTTTGTTCTTAAAAATAATCAAGCCAAAGAGACACACTTTGGGGTAGTAAATTCTGTTCCCCCACATTCCCAACACGAATGTGATTAAGAACAAATATAAATAAAATAAGAGAATCATGATAGTTTCTTATGTGAGAAAAGTAAGTGAAAAGAAATTAATGTTTGGACCTTTGTCACTGAATAATAATAATAATCAATTTGGGGGGTGGGGGTGGGCGAAATGGGTGAAGGGAGTCAAAAGGTACAAACTTCCAGCTATATATAAAATAAATAAGTCCTGAGGTGTAATGTACAGCATGGTGACTATAGTTAATAATACTGTATTGTATATTTAAAAGCTGCTGAGAGAGTAGATCTTAAAAGTCCTCAACAGAAGAAGAAAAAATTTTGTAACTGTGTGTCCTAATGAGCGTTAACTAGAGTTACTGTGGTGCTCATTTCGCAATATATACGAATATCTAATCATTATGTTGTACACTTGAAACTAATATAATGTTATATGTCAATTGTATCTCAATAAAAAATAATAAAATAATATTACGATCCACAAAGCAAAGTCAATTGGAGTTGTCAAGAACTTTAACATTTTTAGATGTTATCTGAAACATTTAGAGAGGAAATGACATAATGTCTGGGATTTGTTTTAAAACACACCAACAGACAAATATAAAAGAAAAACGGGAGAATAAACGAAACCGTCATAAAAAATGTTGATTGGTGTTGAAGCTTAATGTTGACTTTGTTATATTTTTTCTATGTTTGAAAAATTTTACATTGAAATTAAAAAAATAAAGTTAAAATAAAGCTCTTCAGCAATGTTAGGTTGCATAATCATCCATCAATATATGTACGGCAATAAGGTAAATGTTGTTGATGACAAATCTATCAAAATTGAAAGAGTATGGTAGAAAAGAAAGAGCAAAACTTTAGACGGAAACAGACCTGGATGTGATTGCTTCCTTTTATGTTTGCCTACCAAGTGACTTTGGGTAAGGTCAGAGTTACAATTTTCCCTTATATAAAATAAATATAATATTTTTTTGCAAGGCTAGAATGCGATGGTCTTTGCAAATGGCTAACAAAATGAGTGGAATGTATATTAAACTCTATAAATGCTTCTCATAGTAATTGTTCATGATGATGATGACAATGTTGATATTGTTAAGACTCTAATTTCAGAAATCTCATTTGGTCTTGGTTTAAAAATCTATTAGGTCAAATGACTCTAATGATCAAATGATCTAACATTTGGTCTTAACTCTATTGGCATTGATGTCTCCAGAAAAGGAATCATTTCACAGATCATTCCACAAGAGATAAAGGTCTCAAATAGTCTTTCGTTCAACAAATATTTATTGAGCTTCTACTATACACAGGTCCTGCTCTAAGAGCTGGGAAAAAAGCACTAAACAAGATACACAATGCCTCTGTCCTCAAGTGATTAATATGCTAGTAGGAACATGGCATTATGACTGAAAACATAAAAATTCAATCACTTGAAGTATTGAAATATACGAAATTAAATAAATTTCAATCATTGCAACATGATTGATAACATATAAATATTAGATATAATCAATGCAGAAGCATTGGGTGGAAAAATTCCAATACCATCAAATTCATACCAAAATCAATATTCACAACTAAAAGGGAGATTCACTACATTTTTCTAAATATCATAACCAATCAAACCCATTTTTGGTTTATTTCTTCAACATTTTCTTATTACATGTTCTATTATGTATTTTCTGCATGTGCCATAAAATAAATAAAGCAAAATATTTATAAAATATGATAAATTTTAGTTATTTGGTAAAAGTGAGTCACTTTATTTCTATTATTTACGTTCTAATCTTACCCATAATTTCCTTATAAATGTTGCTGTATGTGTTCAAAAAACCTAAATACATGGCATAATTTTGAAGATATGTATAATTTTAAATCATCTGTTTAAATGAAGCTACTGGATATTTACCAGTAAATTATTAAACAGAATAATAGGAATAATGGTTTATTTCCTCCCCCATAAGTAGTAAAGTTATATAGACAGGCAAATCATCAGTAGGACCGGAAATCTCTGTGCTATCATTTTCAAATTTCTGTGACAAAATTGCTCAATTTCTTTAGCCCAGTTTATGTGGCAGCATTTCTAGAGTAATAAGGCAGGCAATTATTTAAAAGTCTGACCTGTGGTACATTTATTATGTTATGAATGTAACCTACTTATAATGTGACTCTTTCTTTTACTTCCCATTAAGTAATTTCTCCCTACCTTCACCCTAATTTTAAGAAAACCACCAGATTTTCTGTTTTGAAAGAAAGTGTCACATAATTAAAAAATTATGTGCCTGAAAGAAAAACATAAAAATACTCTCATATCATATTTATTTTCAACTTACATTATGATTGATTATTAGAATGTTATGAGCCTAATTAACATCTTTCTCTACATTAACTTTTATCTTTATAAGTACAATTGTTACTGTAGGTCTTTGTCATTGTGGGCAGCTATTTATTTTTAAAATTTAAATAGATATCATGATGATCTTGGCAATGTTGACAAATCAAGGATTTTCTGTCTTTGGTGACTTACAGGAGCCTTTTCTAAAAATATTAGTAAAAGCTTTAGCCATCTGAGCAGGTAACCTTAACTTATTATAACAGCTGGAAATACAATTTGGATCCAACTATTCTTTGATAAACTAGTGAGTTTTGCATTATCATACCTGTATCATGGCTAAAATTTTAAAAACAAAAGCTATAAGATCTCTGCACCTGTCTGTATGTTTACGTATGTCTATATATGTAAGTTATAGATGTGTTTTTCTATCTCTGGATGATATATTGCCAAAATTAATTTGTAAAGATCTCTATTTAATTGGCTCAAAGACAATCATGTATATAAATCAAGTATAGTCTCAGAAATATAGAAACTAACCCAAAAGTTTTTCAAGTTCATGTGATCTAGGATAATCTTCACTAAATAAGAGCTAGTTTAAGTTTGTTGGTTTAATTAAAACAGGCATGTCTTTAGAGTTAACAGCATTAAATACTTTTATTCTGCCTATCAGGTTCTGAATATCAGCTTCCAATATGGCCAACTTCTGACCATAGAGCTGCTTAAAAAAAAAATCCTTTTAAATATCTTATCAAGTTTCAGCCAGGAGAAACAGTAAATGTTCTTGACAGTATTGAACAATACCATGGGGACAAGAGGCATCTCTAAAGAGAGTGTAAAAGATACTGTCCTCCCAAGACCCAGAGCCACTCCCAAAGACAACCAAAAGAAAGACTTAGATGATTCCCCTGAGAGCTGGCAACAGTCAGCAGGACCATTGCAGCAAATGGAGTGCAACTTACACTTATGTACAGCCATATCTAGCCACAAATGAGGTGCCACTTACATCTCTGTCTGTTCATATTTTGGGGGCCCCCAACCTGATGGTTGCCAAGCCAAGTTCTCAGGACACAAAATGAGACAAACAAGAAGGAAATAGCTGTCCCTGGGAAAGAAAGGACTGATAACCAATGTTTTTCCTGCCAATCTGAATTTGGAAAGGAAGGGACAGCATAAAATTTTACCTTCCTCTCTTCCTCTCTCGACCAGTCACCACAGACAGAGATCAGGAGAGCTGACTGGTATGAATTCTTACCCTTTGCCAGTTTCTGCCAGTTTTCCCAGGATGCCACCTGCAGGCTTAGGAGTGAGTAGAGTGTCCCAGTGGGTCTCATCCAGGTCACCAGAAACTGTAGAAGAGGGAAAATAATTTTCCCTGTACCCCCTCCAGCGCACTTGTAAATGGATAAGCTTACCTAAGATGGTTAAAAGTTCTCCACTGTGGCCACTGTAATTCAAGAAGATCTTTGGTGAGGATAACTTACTCATTCAGTATTAAAACAAAATTTTATTCACCCGAGGCCTCACACTAGCCCCAGTCTAGTTCAAGTTGGACCCAGTCCCACCCCAAATCCAGTCTGGTTTCTAAATAGGACCCAGTCTGACTCCAGACCCAGTCCAGTTTTTAACTCGGATCCACTCTGACTCCAGCCAGTTTCTAGACCCAGTCCAGAAAAAAAAAAAAAGCTCAAATGAAGTCTGAAAGCTTATAACAAAAAAGCAGTGGAGGTAGGATCCAGGATCCGAGCGGGACTTGCCCGTGCCCTCCAGGGGCAGCAAGAAAGCAGTGACCTCAAGGGGCTTAACAGGGTCCCACACCTTGTTGCTCAGCGTGCCTAGGGGCCACCGGGAGTCTCCTTTGCTTTCCTCTTCTGACACCAAAACTGTTCAAAGATAATCTGAGGCATATTAAAACATTAAGAGTTCACTTGAGTAAAAATCGATTCAAATCAGGTAGTGTCAAACCAGAAGTGCTTAGGAGTGCTCCCTGGTGGGACAGTTCTTCGCTTTACTGTGGGCTCCCAAAAATGAAGAGGTGATTATAAAACATATGGAGTAATCAATTCATAAAATATTCACTGAGTGACAGGTGCCAGCCTTAAGCCTGGAGCTGAGGATTTAAAGACGAATGAGGAAGTCTTTACCCTTCTATAGCTTACAGTCTGGTGGAGAGTTTGTAGGACTTCAAGTGGACGGTCAAAAGTGAATTAGGGGAAAAGCAGAGACCGGAAATTCTGCCCCATCTCTCAGGCTGGGCAGCACGTGGTACAGCTGCATGTGTGACGTTTTCTTTCTATTAGCTCACAAATGGTGAAGCCCTCTGCCCTTTCTGAAGGACGAAACTATTCTGAATGCCTGCGCCCAACTCCATTTCACTCTTGGCTTAAATTGTTTTAGGAGGACATCTCTCTTTCCTAAACTATCCTTCATGCCGGGAAAGGACTAAAAGCCCTGCTGATGCCGGGTAGCCAGAAATTCAGGGAAAAAGTAAAACAAGATTTTGTTGATTGAGCACTAGGAAGGTCGCATGCGCCTCAGAGCACGGGCCAGCTGCTCAAGTTCCGGCAAGGCTCGCAATGACCCACGTGCCTGAGTTGGCTGGCGCTGACTGGACTTTTCCTCACGGCATGGCTGGGACTAGAACAGATTTGTGTGTGTGTGTGTGTGTGTGTGTGTGTTTTAAATTGGTGTGTGTACTAAAAGTCATGAAAAAGTTCAAATATATGTACAAAAAATTCTAAAGAAGCCCATGAATGCAATTAGAAAATTTCCCCTGTACAGATGTATATATTAGCTCTTTCAGTAATTACCTTCAAAAGAACTATATAAGAGAAAAGATTGGGTAAAATACAGTTAATAGCTTCTCCCACCACTCAAATCGAATGTCGAAATAACAAAGAAATTAAGAACTGGCGTGGATAACTGTCCTTCATTATGGCAGTCCATAAGCCACATCTGGAGGACAGAAGGCTCTCCAGTGAACACCCTCCCACTCGTGCCCCTTCATCACACTGTGTGAACACAGAGACCTTTCAAAGCAATGAGTGGAAAAAGTGGGCCCATTAGCTGAGAAACTGAATAGGCGATGTTTTATTTTTCTTTACCATTAAATGTAAATTAAGGTAAAACTGAAGTAGAGTCATTACCATTTATACAAACAGTATCTATAATAAAGTATCAACTTTAGAATGGCCAGGAGGATCTTGCAGATGAAACGAGCACTGGACCACACATGACAAAGACTCCTATGTACACTCAGGTGTATGAATAAATTTAGCACCTACTTTCAATTTGACATTCCTATAAGACTTAGAAAGAATAAAGTAGATCCCATCAATATGAAAATTAAAAAAAAATCAGTTGTGAGTTTCCATTAATGTGCAGCAAAACTCAAATATTTTATATTTTATTTAAATGAACCCTCCCATTTGCAAATTTTTTACAAAGAATTATGTTCAAGAATACAAAGAAAAACAGGAACTGATAAAAGTATCAAACACTGCCTAGCGGATCTGAAGTATTTCTTCATATGATTAAACTACTAATTGGCAGTACAACTAAATTATGTTTCTGACTAAATGGGCTTCAATTTTTTTCCATTTAACATCAAGGCAATAGTGAGTTAAAGCGTGCAAACTTCTCGGAGTTCTCAGAAGTGCAATGTCAATATAATCATGATAAGAATAATCATTAATATTTTAATATCACTAAGTGTCTTGCTGTAAACTGATCCTTAGTTATTTACTTGACTAATGATACTCGCTGGTAATTTTTTTTAAATCAAACATCTTAGACATGGCGATCTTCTCTTGTAGTTTTCAATACAATTGAAGCTGGGTCATAAAATTTAGCTCACACTGTACTCAAATGTGCTGAGAAAAATTTAATTTATTTATTTTGTTTTTAAGCTAATTTGGATTTCTTCATGAGAGGAAGGATAAATAAACCCCCAACCAGTTTTAACCTTTTCCAATGCAATACGATAATCAGTCTCGTCATGCAGTGAACAAGCCATCCGCTTGCCTCCTCCTCTCTTCCTACAACAGCACACAGGTACATGAACCAATAGAAGCGGCTTGTATGATTGTGACATCAGAGGGAACTGCCAATCCAGGAGCCATGTGCTGTCCTTGTAGTGTCCTTTGGTAAGCGGTCATCTCCCTTGTCTGCTGGCTGCTAGGGACCTGTTGGGGCCAAAGTCTGGGGAGGGGAAATTAGGGACACACATATCACTTTCTTGCTCTCCCCCATTCTTCTTACCAACCCGCAGGCTAGAGACAGCACAGTCTCTCCTTTTACTTTCTTTATATTCTCCGCCTTCTACTATCAAGCAGCAAGGCCTCTGCCTTCTAGGTCCTAGGTGGAAGAGCTAACAGCCCTTCTAAAGGAGATCTCTCAACACTAAGAGCTGGAAACACCAGTCTTGGGCTTCCCTACGTGACAGAAGGCAAGGTGGCCACCAGGACACTGGAGGAAAAAAACCTTAATACAATAGGCTCATTGTACAACTATTATAGTTTCAGAGTAATTCCATCTGCCTCCCAGAAATGAATATTAATATATTTTTTCTCTTTTCATTCCTCCTGTAAGAAATTCTGTTCTCCTTCTGGACAGAAGATGCCTCATGCTAACAAAGTGAAAGTCAAGTACACAGAAAAGTAAAAGAGAAAGCACATTAATGCTTTTCTAATTGACTCTTGATATCATACAATCTTTGAGGTTTGTTTTTAACGCGGTTGAGTTGTGAGGTATTCTATTTTGAAAATGTGATAAAATGCATAGTTGACTCAAGCTATAATGGTAAATGTGTATGTACTCATTTTCCTGTGCAACTCATGTCTCTGAAGACCATATTCTTTATTATGTAATTCAAATTAGTTGTTCTATCTTCTTTGGGGGCACCTCTTCCTCTCCTAATTTTCCCCTTTTAGTTTTCCCCTTTTGCTTGAAGTTTTGAAGTCTACGTTAGTTTCTCTGCTTTTCATACTATCTCTCACCTAGGTTAGCATTAAAGAACCCAGTGAAATTTCCTCCCCCTTTACTCACCCTCCTTTCTGGCATTCTGTTTTTAATTTATTCAAGTGAATGTGTTGACATTTATTACTTACAGTGTCCTGCTCTCTGTACCATGCTCTGGTTCGGGATTTTGTTTTTCACATACTTGCAAAGTTCTCCCTGCTTCTAGTCATCAATCCATGTTATGTAACTCTACAAAATCTATTTTTAATCTCACTTTCTCCAGGAAGAATTCACTGATTAATACTAGTCCTTTGTGATGTTTTGTTGTTGTTAGTGCTGTGGAGTCCATTCTGACTCTGAGCGACCCTGTATACAGCAGAGTGGACCCTGCCCGGTCTTTTTGCGCTATCCTCTCACCTTCTGGTGCTATATGAGACACTGCTCTACCGCTATTCACAGAGATTTCATGGCCAATTTTTTCAGAAGTGGGTGGCCAGGTCCTTCTTTCCAATCTGTCTTAGTCAAAAAGCTCCGCTGAAACCCGTCCACCATGGTTGACACTGTTGGTATTTGAAATCCTGGTGGCACAGCTTTCAGCATCACAGTAACACGCAGCTGCCACAGTATGACAACTGAGAGATGCGTGGTGTGGTTCCCTGACTGGGAAACGAACCCGGGCTGTGGCAGTGAGAGCATGGGATCGTAACCACTAGATCACCAGATTGTGATCTTACTTTTACACTATTGGTCTGTATCACCTATTTGAATCATTATTTATTATGGAAGGTAAGATTCAATTTTAATAATTTTGATGAAATATTTTTTAATCAGTCACATTAAGACTGATTTTCACAGTTTACACAGAGAGATATTATTTGCATAGTGGTTGCATTCCTACTAAATACAGTTCCCATTAAAAAATGTCCATCTTGCCACTTGCTCTGGTTTGACCTTTGTACAATTTCCTTTACCTTCCTTCTGTACTCATCACCATTTGTTCCATCTCATTTGTTCTCAGCAACTCTGTTTTAAGAACTTCTTTTTGTGATCATAAAAGTAATTTATAATAAAACAAATGAATGCGTTTCCTGTTTGAATATCTCTTTTATGATTGTGCTGTGCAATGCTCTTTCTGTTGTTTCTATTGTCTTTATTCAGCTTCTCATTTTCTTCTTTTTTTGCGTTGTTTGGTCCCTTACTCATCTCGTGTTCATAAACCTTGCTAAGGTTTTTGTACTTTAGTAAGTATTTAGCCTATTATGTCTCATCCACATTCATCTCTAATATCCCTACACTTTTATCATAATGGGATGGGATTCTATTTGACATTGAGGTTGTTGATAAATAATTTGTGATTCTTCATACTTATGGTATATGTTTTTATCTCTGATTTGAATAGACACATCGTGAAGGCATGAATATCATCTATTTATTTTACACATTCACAAAAATTAACAGAAATTCTCTAATCTCTTCCCAGAATGCCTAGGAACATTAATTACTGTCAACTAAGTATGCATTCTGGAAAGTTTAAATTCATTCAGTATCATCAAGAACAAAGTACGAAGAACATTCTAGAGGCATAGTCCCTAGTTTTGAAGAGTTCTTCACGTGCTGTTGCTTCTATCCGAAGTGCCCTTCCCAACCACTCAAATGTATAATTGTCCTTGAAGACTGAGCACAGTGCCGTCTCCTTCACAAAACTTTCTCTTGCTCACCTCCCTCCCAACAATCAACCCATCTTCCATACCGCACTTTGATTAATGCCCCCAATATTGTATGTTTCATAGTGTAATATATTTTTCTGGCTCCATGTCTGTTCTTCTTCCGAGAATATGAACACCAAGGCCAGGCAATGTGGCCTTATTCATCTTTGTATTGTCAGTGACCAGAAAAAAATATATATTCAGTAAATACTGAATAAATCATTGGGATTCATATGAAGCTATTTTTAGAAGGTGGGATTTGGTTAGAGTAAGTAGTCAAAGGAAATCTTCAGAATGAAAATCTATAGGAGATTCTGTTTCCTCACGTATACAGCTTATTTCTTTCGCTTACTCACATTTATACCTACTCAGCTGCATTTGTTATTTCACACATATTTTTCACTTGGCTGCATAAACCTGTTTGAAAGCACAATGCAGTACCTTGATGGTCGGTAAAATAGAGCTCATACCTAGACTACCTTCTTTTGGTTGATATTTTCTTGGTGGGATAGTGACGTGAGCTAGGCAGTTTTCTGCCTACCTGCTCACTTTAGAATACCTATACAGATACAGATAGAGTTGTAAATATATTGTAGAAATAGAAGTTTAAAATTTTTTTCTGAACGTTAGCATGAGAGTTACTCTTTAAAGTTTATAACAAACAATAAGCCATAAATGTTAGCTCCAGTGTCCTAGTTTTGTTTAAAATGACAAAATTTTTTAATATAAAAAGTAAATATGCAATATTAATATTGATAATATGTAAAGTTGGGATATAGAAGAGATTTCTATTTCCAGCAATATGGCAAATTAGATTTCCTGAAAATTTTAATGGGAAAAAAAGATGACAGATAAAATACAATAAGTAATACATATAAAATAAAATAAAGCACAAAACACAAATATTTAAATAAAACACATGGCTGAGTTTACTAGGATGGAAAGGACAGCTCTAAGGATCAAAAAAAAAAAAACAAAAACAAAAAACGAACCTTGAGAAGAAAATATGCGAGCTAATGCTGAGGCTTGTCAGTACTTGCCATTCTGAGAGTGCTTGCTAGTCTGGGTAACTAGGAGATTGAGTATTAATGCCCATAAAGGAACAGAAAAGAGAGTTGTAACTGAGACCCAGTTTAGTTTACCTAATAATCCAAGAACTCTCAACTAGCCACCTGTAGTGAAGTGGTGGACTAGAATAAAATCCATCCCTTCGAAAGAGAGATGACTTGAAAGATTGACTTTTTGACTTGTTCTATAGGTAGGATTTTTTCCAGTGATAATTCACAAACATATGTTTGGGATCTGAATTTACTCTACTTACATAATCTGAGAGCGTTCATATACAAGGAATTAACATAAAAGTATTCCAAGTCCCATAATACTCCTGGGGAGGCTTTTAAAATAAACAAAACGTTACTGAAGATTTGTTTCCAACCCAAGCTGTTGCTAAGTCCGGAAGATAAAGCCCCACTGAACATTACTTCAGTCCAAAATTACAAGAAACAACATAAAGAAACAATCCAATATAAGCAAGAATCAGTGGATACCAAAAGAGTAGTACAAGTCTCCTGAACTTGTTGCATAATAGAAATGTTGGAGAAAAGCTATTAAATAAATATTTTTAAGATTAAAAAAATCATAAGAAAATAATTTACAAAAAATAGGAAGTGAGCAGGATATTATGACTAAAAGATAGTCTTAAAAAAGAACAGATCTTGAGCAATTAATAAACATATTTTCTTTAAAATTACACATAGTAATTTTAGAAGAAGAAGATTAACTGGTATTACATATTGAAGATATTACACAGAAAGAGAAATTCAAAGATAAAGATGTTGAAAACCTAAGACATCGGTCAGATAGACTGAGAAATTCAACATTTAGTCGATAGGGGTTCCTTAGCTGAATATAGAAAATGAAAGAGCCTGCTCAAAAGATAACATCTGAGAATTTCACAGAGTCAATGAAAGACATGAATCCTCTGACTTAGGAAACATTGGAGGCAGAAAAATCACACCTACGAATTCAAGTAGAAGTGAAACAGCAGAATATAAAATAGAGACAGAAGATCTGAAAGGTGGCCAGACGAAAAATGCAGTGTTTACAAAAGGACAACAATTAAACTGGCAGCATTAAAAGAAGCCAGAATATGATAGTATGTTCAAAATGCTGGGAGAATATCACTGTAAATCTAGGCAGCTCAGCTATCTTTTAGGATAAAGAAAAAAATACATATACCAAGAGTTGAAAATAATGTGAAGCAACTAGAACTCTTACGCTGTTGATAGGAAAATAAATTAGTACAATAACTTTTTTTTTCCTTGCTAAAATGGAGATAATATGGTTAGCACATTATAAGCATTCAACAAATATTAGTTTTTTACTGTTTAGTAGAGGTAGAGATGAATATCATAAAATGGTTTAAACGTCCAAGTTCACTTTACAAAGAAAAATAAGTGCCCAAGTCAATGAATAAGCAAACAAACAAACAAAAAATAGAAATACCTTGTGGTACTGAGAATGGATTCCTAGGAATCATTAAAAAAATACAATATGCTCAACTTGAAATATATGTAATTAGAATTTATAAACATTTAATATAATGCATAGAAAAAGGCATCTTTAATTTGGTACTCTCTTTTCTAACTTTTGATTATTTTTTGTTTGTTTATTCCTGATGGAATAGCCCTTAGGAAGTTATTTTCAAATACGTGTTCCCAGAAGTTCTGTGAAAATCATTTTGACACTGGGTGGGGAGAGGTTGGAGATGAGAAGGTGGAGTTCTCAGGGCTCACTCCCAGTTCAACTAGAATAACTCCTTTATTTTTCTGCTTATACACTGAGCTTTCCTACACGATAGGAGACAGGGGCAAATTGCTATTTTTAATCACAGCTACTTTTAATTAGAATCAAATTAGTAATTAAAAGAACATTTTAGTAAATTTGTTTAGGCACATTCAGCAGTAAGAGAAGGGGTATGCTTAATTGTTCTATAAAATAACAAAATACTTTGGGGCTATAAAGAAATCTGGTAAGAGTGGATGAGAAGATAAGGAAGGAGAGAGAGAGAGAGAGGCAGAAGAGAAGCTGAGATTGAGTGAAGGAGGGTCAATAAATCTTCCTTGTGGTGGAGTGACCAAATGGCGATGCCTACTCTTCCATTGGAAATTATGGTGTTTCTCTGATGTAAGACTGTCATCTGGCTCTCTCCCATACAGTAAGTAGAGCTTACTGATGAATTTTCCTTATAATTTAAATTGCTAAGATGGCTGAGAGATGTTTGACAATGTATTTAGAAGCAGTTCTCTTGGAAAGGGGCACTGAGGTAGAGGAATCCATGAAAATGTCACCACAGGAGTTTGTATAAATCCGTGAGGAGAGTCTGACTTCCATGGGGTGTAGAATTTTAGGGGTTGGAAGTGTTGAACCAAGTCTGGAATCTGGGCTTCATGAATAATGTTTCATTTGGAGAAAGGATTTTATGCTAAGTTTGAAAATTATTCCTGTAGTAAATGATTCATACAGTTACATCCTGTTTTGAACACAGAAGAAGCCATGCCATTTTCCATACATCATAAGAATTTTTACTGAAGTTGAATCTACTGTAAGAATCACACACAAAAAAATGGTTTAACTCAATCCTTTTCTGGCTGGATTGGAGGTGACATCTATACTAATGGAGTAGGGACCATAGTCACAAAAGAATTGTTGATTTCCAAGAACGAAGTGGGACCAAGGTGGGCCCTTGGCAGGGGACCTTTAGCTACTTCACAGTTAGTAAGCTTTTGCTATACAGTGTGACTTTCCCTAGGGTACTATTTGCTGGTCAATACATGGCTCCGCTATTCTAAGCCACTTCATTGGTCAAAGTGTGAGTCTCTTCTAAAAACCTAACAGGGTCAAAAGTTGATGGTCAATACTCATCTGTTGAATGAATAGTTGAATGAATAAGTGAATGTATGAATGTCATTTAAAGCTTTGTAAATATCATGTTCTCTATTGGTAAAACCTTTCTAACCCATTTTTTAGAGATTCTTTCATTATGAAAGGAGAAATATAAACGTAAATCTTATAATGATAGTGCTTTGTCAATTGTGAACGTAAACACAGTATTTAATAATACCACTTCTGGTAGTAGAATATGAATATGAACCTAAACAATAGTCACACAAGGTCATTTATGTGTGGTCATGATTGGAGGAGCCTATTTGCATGAGATACAAGGAGCCTTCTAAAGAAAAGTTCATTTTAAGAAAAAAAAGAGTCAGAAAAATAAATCTGAGGATAGGCTGAGGTTAAAGAAGATTGGCCATCTGGGGCCTGTGTTGATCATATTAACCTTTAGCCCTAATGGTTTTCTTTCCCCCTTCTCTTTATCCCAGGTTCTTGTGCCAGAGTACAGAGGAGTGGAAACTAAAACATATATTTCAAATAGCTACTTCCTTAAGAAGTCTGTTAGGCGTTGGTACCGTAACTCACCAATATTCTGGGATCCACACAAGAGAAATGTGAAGAAAGAGAGAATGACGTTCCTTACTTGTGCAGAGGACCTTGAGCAGAGTGAAGCCACCTTTTACATGTCTTAGATCCTAGAGTGTTTACTGGTGACATCGGCACTAGAGGCCCTTTTGGCACAGGTGTATGGCAGCATAGAGAGGCATTTGTCCACTCATTCATTTACACGTTCCTTCAACCGAGATTTACTGGGGCCTTAGGTAACGTGCTAAGGATTTAACCGAGTAACACAAACCCCTTTATTGAAGGCAGTGTTGGACAAAACAAACAAGTAGATCAATACTTCCAGGACACTGTGAAAGAGGAATGTGCTATGTGATATAGGATTATTTAGATGGGCAGTCAAGACTACTCAGAGAAGATTTCTATACCAGGTTCATAACCTGAGTGTTAAAGGAGGAGTAGATGTTAGAGGAAGCATGTTTTCATGACAGAGACAAGAGTAATTGTGAAGCACACAGACATGAGACAAAACTAAATTTGCAGAATATTTTGGCAAACTACATGCCATCATCTACTGAATCCTTCTTTGGGTTTATCTAAACAGGTCATAAAGTTCATAAAGTATTAATTTTGAAATACTCAAAGGAAATAGGCACAATTTTTCAATTTGGTTTGTTAACTCTTCTGTCCTTACGCCTCTTACAATCTACTTTTCAATAATGACTCTGGTATTTCCGTTGGTTGCTTCTCTTTTCAGCTGGCTTTTTACAGTATCCCAGGTCAAGTTTCCTGTATGCCAAGCAGTAACTGTGAATTCTTTTTTTGATCATAAAGAAAGCTCCAAAACTTTTTTGTCTTCACACTGCCTCGATCATTGCCTCTGCAGAATAGAAGCCAATCTCTATATTTTTACATAAACTTTCTTAGCACAAAAATTCACAAATCTGACTGGATATTCTTTTTGCTTAGATGGTCTTGGTAGCTATGCTCCTCAACTGACCACCTTGCAAGTGGGCAGTTTCTATAATGAAGTGAAAAATGAGATTATGTTGATTTAAAACTTTGTGATATGTTCTTATATCCATTCCAGGTGCCTGTGGTTCAGATAGATATTTTTGGCAATGTTCTGCAAAGTTGGAAAAACATTGCTCTGTGGGTTTCTGAGAAACATTTGCTATTTTTCTCATATACGTCGTGCTAGTAGCAACTTCTAATCAGCAGGAAACAAAGGGCATGAGCAATTTATCCATTAAGTGAGTCATATGAAGTAAGCAAAAGAAGGAGACTTGCTGATGGTTAAAAGTGATATTTTTACATTTTGGTCAATGACCATTTCTCATAAATGTTTTAACATATGCTAAACTGAAAGTATTTTGGTTGAATTGTTAGTGAGATAGCAAAATCTCAATATTTTTAACATGATTTTTTTTTTAAAGAACTCAAAAATAACCATGGAGCTTTTTCCAAGACTACTTAAAAATCACTTTTCAGTTGAGATGCCAAACTTTTAAAATCAGTTTTGGAAAATAAGAAATCTATATAAATTTATCAATTAATATAGAAATAAAGTGTAAAAACCAAAGAACAAAAGAAACTCAGATGTTAGAAATCTTCTAATTTTTGAAGAACTTTAAAAACTAAAATTTTAAAGTACAATTCTATTAGTATCACTATCTAGTTTTCTGCATTATTTTTTCCAATTTTTTTATTTTGAAAAATTAAAATCTATATGAGTTGTAAGAATTCATCAAAGGACATCATTTTACCACATTTGCTTTTTCTTTCTCAAATACTTCAGCATGTACCGTCTAAAAACAAGGATACTCTTCTACATTACTGTAATAAAATTATCACAATCAGAAAATATAACATTTAAAAATACAATTATTTAATATATAGTCCATATTTAAATTCCTCCAATCGTCCAAACAGAATTCTTAACAGATGTTTTTTGATCCAGAGGACATGAAGAATAACGCATTGCGTTCAGTTGTTATTCTCTTTAGTTGGCTAATAAAGCAAAGCTTTGTTAATTGTTAGTAAATCAAAGCTAAATTTATTACAACTAATTGGAGCAAGGGAGAATCATCTTGACAGAGTAAGATTCTCAAAATAGAAAAAGTTCATATGGTTCCAAATTGGAAGAATGCACCTCAATTGGATTCATTTAAGGTTTTTCTCATGATTTGACTGGAGTTAAACATTTTTGCCAGGCATACTACACAGGTGATTTTTGCGTCCTCTGTACAGAACATGATGTCAGTTTCTTCCATTATTGGTGAAATATGGCTTGATCATTTCTCCAAGGTGTCATCTCTCAGATTTACTCACTGCACAAGTTCTTTTTAGTAAGTAATCTGTGGGGGAAAGTTTATGAGGACATAATATTGTGTTCATAAATCCACTAATTATTAGCTTCCATTGATTCTTTCTGTCATTACTATGATAGGTGAAAAAGAATAAATTTTAATTTCTATAATTTTTTCAACATGTTAGTTGATATTTGTCCATAAAGTAGAGCTTTTCCTTTTCCTCACTTTGTAATTACTATTATTTAATAGCAATATACATATTAGGTTCCTTTCTTATTGCAGTGTGTTATGTTCTTATTCAGATTGATAGCCAAGCCATTCCCCATTTGGCCAGTGGGAGCCTATTCATGCATGCTCCAGGATCCTTTTGATATGTACCTATAATTTTTAAAAGAAATTCCTTACTTTCTGTAACAAGAAGACTTTCTAGTCTTACCTTGTACTTTCCTTGCCTTAGCCCCGGAATCAATATTTCTCCAAGGGACCCGCGTTTTTTTCTATCCATTTCCAAGCCATTGCCACTCACCCCCGTGCAGGTAGTCATTTCATTGGCTTCAGGTTTTCACTTCCTGTACTTATTTTTTCAAAATTAAAGCAATATATACTAAATATTCCTTCTCATTCTTTCTTATCCAAAAAAGGAGTGCATTATAGGTACTTTATTGAACTTAATTTTTTTTTTCACTAAAGAGCTTGTCCTGAAAATCACTGCATATGAGTTCATAGAAATTTTCTTCATATTTTGGTTTAAAACTGCATAGAACTTCATTTTGTGGTGAACAGTCATTTATTCAGTCAATCTCCTGTATATGGGCTACATTTTTTAATTGTATTTTTGTAAGTGTATCTTAACAGTAAATTCCTAAATTTGAAGTTTTGTTAGATACTGCCAAATTCTTCCCAGAGAGCTGAATCTATGTTGTATTTATATCAGCAATATATGAAAGTACTTGTTTCCAAAGCCTTCAAACAAAGTGTTCTCAAACTTTTGTGTTTTATAAATCTGATAAAGAATATATGGAATCTTAGTATAGGTGAGATAAATATGAAATTCTCTTATCATGAGTGAAGTTAAATGTCTTTTCATATGTTTAAAGGTCATTTGTATGTCTCTTGTGTCTCTTTTTGCAAGCCATTTATATCTTTTGCCTTTATTTTTATTTGGTTTTGGTATTTTCCCCTGTAATTTAAAATGTTCTTTAAATACTTAGAATGATCACTTTTTACCTGTGATATATACAAATAATTTCCTTTCTATGTATCAATTTTATTTCCATGTTTTTTTGGGGGGATGTCCTACAGAATTTTTTTTCAATATTTCCTTTCATTGCATCAGGATTTTGAGTTATAGGTAGACTTTTTTTCACCCAGTTTATAAAGGAATACCATGTATTTTTCCCTGGTAATTGCATAGATTTAATTTGTGTACTTAGATCACTGATTCATTTGGGGTTTCTTTTTCTTTTCCAATTCTCGTGCCTCTAATTGTTTCTTCTAATCTAATTTCATGGGCAATACCTCTAATTTATTGTTAAATAATAGTGGAGATAGAAAGTATTCATGCTTTATTCTTGAACTTGATGGGTATATCTCTTTTTCTTCCACATTAAGATGCTGGCTTTAGGGCTGAGTATATAATGTTATATGTATGTGTGTATATTTCTATATTATTGAATAAATTTTAATCAGAAACGGGTGTTGGATTTTATCACGGGCTTTTTAGCATCTATGAGATAATTATGTATTTTTCTTTTATATCTATCAATATAGTGAGTTTTACAAATGAATTTCTATCTTTAGATTTATTAAATAAACTTCAATTAATGATGCTATATCTTTTCTTAATGTAGTATTAGATTTTGTTTGCTAATGTTTTATTTAAGATTTTTAGATTGATGTTAAGAAACAAAATTGGTATGTGCTAAATTTTTTCAGTTTCGGAATCAATGCTATTCTTGCTTTCTAAAAATATTTTAAAGTGTTCCTTAATTTTCTACGTTCTGTAACAATTTATACAGCATTGGAATTATCTAATCTTTGAAGTTTTGATAGAATTCTCTATGGAATCATCTGGATGTGATGCTTTTTTATTGGGTAGTTCTTTAATAACTCTCTCACTCTTTCTGTGTCTCTTTCTGTCTTTCTGCCTTTCCATTCTCTCTCTTTCTCTCTTTGTCATATGCAAATCATCTGTTTAAACTTTTTGTCTCTATTATAATCAAATTTGATAAACTATATTTTTCTGAGATATTATCTATTTCATCTAAGTTTTGGCATTTATTTGCATAAAGTTTTGCACAGTCTTCTCATAATATTTTAAATCCTTCTGTTTCAATTGCTGTTTTATCCTTGTTCTCACCCTTGTTCTTCAACCATTGTTACCACCTCTGTTTTCATCTTAGACCTACAGTTAAATATATTCAGGGCTGAAAATCAGTCCTTTTGCTCAAGTTTCTTCAATCACGTCTTGAGTGGAGTAAGCTTGTCCTGTAACTGATTTTGCAGGAAGGGCTCATACAGTACTCCTGGAGTTCTTACAGGAGTAAACAGTTTCTATAGACTTGACACTTGAGAAACGGTTTTGCTGATTTAACACCCGTAGCTCACACTTTCCTTCCTTGAGTTATTGGAACAAAGGTCTCACCTCTGTCTTGGTTTCAACGTCCTTGTCTAGAATTTTGATGTCATCAGATTTTCTTTCGTTGATACGTGACTTTGTCTTTTTGCGCGAATATTCCAAGGATAATTTTCTTTACGCTTAAAGAAAGATATTGAAGCTAAACATTAAAGGGCATATTTTTTTCAGTATATGGTGATCTCTTCACTTACATAGCTTCGGGACTTCTTTGTTTCTGAATTTTTTTGAATTATGGTTTAAAATATTTTCAATTATTTTATTTTAGTCTTTAACATCTCCAACTATGCCTGTCTTTTATCTTCTTTGCCTATACTGATCAATTTCTCTCTGAACATTTTGTTTCTTTCATTATTTCAATTTTGGTTTGTTTTAGTTGTTAGAATGCCTTTCCTAAATCTTCCTTATTAACTTGGAAGTTTAAGCTTTTCTCTCTTGGACACTCTGTAATGTAGCTAATATTAACACATGTTAATATTTATCTTAATATTGAAAACTTATTTTCAGAGTGAATGAACTTAGATGTCCATTTCTGTTCTAAATTTTGGAATTTATAATTCAAAGTTTTTTAATGCCAGTTTTTACTTAAGCTTGTTTAATTCAGTTTGGAGTGTTGTGTTAAAGGTTTTACTTTAATTATTTAGTTAATTAATTAATTTCCTTGTTAGCTCTTTTATTAGAGAGAATTTTTATCAGTTGAGATGTTTTGATTCTCCTTTTCTTGTTTTCTTTTTATATTAGGTCCATATGGAAGTACTCTGCAATTTTTAGTTGATTCAGTATTTGAAAAAAATTATTCTGGATTGGCAATAACAAATGTCTACATACAAGACTTTCAGATGGCTAATTAGGTTTCTCTGTTCAAGAGTTCTCTCTTCTGTTAATATTTTGAAGTGCAGTTTATTTAATGGATACTACTCTTTTCAGGGAAAGAGGCTTTGATTTGTCTTCTCTTTTTATCATGTCTTTTTTTCTTCCTTTGGAAAAATAAATTTTCTTTTTCTTTTACATCTTGCCCTTCACCATGAAGTCTCAAATGTGTGCCTCCTGCTTCCCTATGTGCTCTTCTCCCTCAGAAGTAGTGATACAAAATGAAAGGAGTAAAATAAAAATTATACAAGGAAAGAAAAAGATAAGCAAAAACTGTTTAAAATACTTAAGAGAATACGCTACTTGGATAAAATTGATAGAATGATGAGTTTCAAATAACAGAGGACACAACTTAACACTGGCTTAAATATAGGTTGGATTTATTATCTCTCATTACAAAAAGGCGAAGTTGGGTTAATTCCGCGACTTATTGTTCTCAAAGGCACAGGTTACTTTACCCTTCACGTTGTCATATTGAATTTTGTTTTCACATTTGCTGTCTTATGGTCTAAATCACTTGGACAAGAATGTTCTTCTGTAAGAAATAGCAAAGGCCAGAAGAATGTCGTTTTCTTGAGGGAGTAAGGTAAACTTTCTCAGAACCTTAACTTCCCCCACTGCCACAAACCTGGTATTTTTCCTTCATGTCTCCTTGTCCAGATTTCATAAAATTATATATAAGTTTACCAAGATTTATTTTTAGATAAATAAATATTTTCTTGTCCTGGACCACCAGGTATTTAAACTCTGTGTTCTTTTAAAAAACACAAAAGGGGTATGAGACGATTGTTGATTAAACCACCAATTGTGTCTGACACAGATAATAAACATAACAAATTCCACTAAAACATAAGTGTATTTAATGGGAGATAAAATAATAAGAATATCCTAAGAATATGAAGGATAATAATCTTGAAAATATCTTAGAGTAAGATAAAAATTATAGGATCATCTTAGAACAAGTATCTGAAAGATAATAATCTTAGAACATTCAGTAGAGTTCTTAATGATTTTTCTCTCTAGATTAGAGTAACTGTAGGACGTCTTTGGGAAGAAAGTCACAGCACAGAGAACTTAGCTCTCTAATTATTTCTAAAGATTCAACTCCTAAAATTTGAGATCTTACATTTGTGGACAGGCAATATCAATTACCAGTTAATGCTGATCCTTCTGGTTCTACAGACTTACAAAGCTGGTACCAAATTCTCCCCTTACGAAACATAGTGCCCAAGAAAGTATTAAAAATTATTTAACTGTATTCTTATTAGGGATCATATGAAGAGGCAAAGGAATTGAGCATTATTTTATCCCCACTTCTCTTCCTCTTTTGGGAGAACTTGTCCATTAGAAATCGTGCCTCCTTAGCCTTGATGACTGGGCCAGACGGAGTAATATGCAGCATGTTGACTGTACTTAATAATACTGTATTGCATATTTGAAAGTTGCTAATAAAGAACTTACAAGTCCGCACTACAAGAAAAAAAATTTGTAACTATGTATAATAATGGTTGTTAACTAGACTTATTGTGGTGATCATTTTGCAATATATACAAATATCAAACCACTGTGTTGTACACCTGAAACTAATATAGTGTTATATGTCAATTATACCTCAATAAAAAAAAAAGAACACAATAACACAAAACAACATAAGAAAATGTAAGGTACAACATTCCATTAAGAAGAAAGGAAAATGAACTTATTTCCTCGTTTATGTAAAAAAATGCAGAAAACTAAATATGACCACTATTTCCATGATAAATTTATTGTGGGAAATATCAAATTATACAATGATTTACACATTCTAATCTAAATTATTTTAGAAGTATTGGTGATCTATTATACTGAACCTTATTTACGTAAACACTATTTTGGCCATTATACAAATTATTTTTCAAGAAATCAACTTTTGAATACATACTATGTGTCCGGCACTGGGCTAAATTGCTCTGCATAGCTCCCTATTAAATAACTGCTAGTATTAATACTTTGTACAGGTGAGGAAACTGTGGCTTATGGAGTTTAAATAACTTCACCACTATAACACAGTTAGTGAATGGTATAGATGGGTTCTGAACCCATGTAATGGTCTTGTATGCTTAACAAATTGTCTTAGTCAGAGCAAGTAACCTTATTAATTTAAATGTAACTATCTATAGAACTTGTTACCACAGTATTCTTTAGGTAGAGAACAGAACAGAAAGGGGTATACCACGTCTTCAATAGATAGGCCCAAACTTCATGCCATATTTAGGACTCGTCTAAGGAGATAACAAACTGATTATAATGAATTGTCTATACGGCCTTCTATGATCAGACTCAAGAGAAGTTTCTTTAGCCTTGCACCTATGAAATGAATTGTCAGTGGTGACTCCATTTTGTACCCTGGACTTCACCTTGTTAAAAATATGAAACTGTGCTGACCATGCTGACTTGCCAAAAAGGGAGTTATTTGCTGAGACAGAACTTTCTGAAGGACTGTCCAAAAACATACTTTTTCTGGTAGCAACCATATGCCCTTGAGTAAGCCAATAAACTGTAGCAGAAATTTACCCTCCTTAACAAACAATGGAGGGAACTGTTCTGGGCTCTCTTTCTTGCTAATAAAAAGTCTGGACTTTCCAGCTGCTGCTGGAACTGTGTTCCTTGAATTGCAATTCTAAGACCCCAAATAAATGCTACTCTTCTATTTTACAGTTTTTTTTAATAAGTTGGCATATTTGGTGTTAGAGATATGGGATGTGAAGCGACTTTCCACCTATTTCTGGGGCTGCTGTTGGTTTGGAGCAAGACCCCTGTGTGAGCCTCCTGTGCTCTGTCATCTCCCTGACAGCCTCAGGCCAGGTGAGTCCTCTCAGTTCTGAACCTCCACCTTGGTTGAGGTTCTGGCTTTTATCTGGGTGTCTTTTGGAACTAGTTTAAGAGAATTTACTTCCTCTTTTGGTGAGTCCATACTTGTAGCAGGAAGTATGCAGTCTATTGCTATAGGGATTCAGCTCTTTGGGGATCCCTGCTGGATTTATGTTAAAAAATTATGGGCCCTCTGCATATCAATTTTTAGAGAAATGGCACTGGTATACCAAGGATGATTTAAAACTTGCTTGGCCCCAATGGGGCTCTTTTGAAATATATAAATTAGTTTATTTGCATGCACAGTTAGAAAATAAGAGATCTAAAACTAAGCAAGTGGAACGGGAAGCTTATTTTGATTGGTATGTTGAAGTGTCCTGGGAAGTGCCCCATCCTGTTCAAAAGGCGGGGAAACGTGATTCCAGTGAACAAGAAGGCCTATCGTAGTAAAGAAGTTTTAGGGAATCCAAAGGCAAGATAGGTTCCACCTGGTCTATGGACCAGGATCTTGTGCCTTTCTGGAAATGGGTGAACTTTTGGATAATTTGGGATTGTAACAGCCATTCTGGAGAAACTTTCTTTTGGATAAGTCCACCTTAAGGGGCACCCTTAAAAGAGAGGATTCCAAACCTCTCAGAGACAATGGAATGCATTCTTTGATTCCTATGCAGAAGCTTCTAAAAGAAAAAATGACTTCAAAAACAGCTATAAAAGGGTCCTCACAGCATGCAAATAAAAAAAATCTTTAGTAAAAGTCTTTGGCCTTCTGAGCAGGTAAACTTTACTTAGTCCATCTGCCAGAAACACAATTTAGATTCAACTATTCTTTTGGGTTTTGTACCTGAGACATGGCTAAAAATTTTAAAGATCTTTGTGTCTCTCTGTATGTATATACATATGTGTGTGTATATATACATATATACATATGCATACATACATATATACATACATATATATATACACACATATATGTATGGTATTTTTCTACCTCTGGATGGTATTGCCAAAATTAAACATTTATATATATTAAGTATTCCTAAAATTCTCAGAAATATAGAAACTAACCCAAACGTCTTTCAAGTTCACATTGTCTGAGATCAGGCATGTCTTCAGAGTAATCAATACTGAATGAAATACAAGCATACAAGTTTTTCTATCTGGGTTTACTAATCAAATAATTGTTTACTAGTCAAATAATTCTGTTACAGAATTTGTCAACAAGAAAAATAACTTAAGATGATGGTTAACTCTTTAATGTCTAATCCAAACATAATTGTTAAAAACAAGTGTTTAAATAAATGTAAATAAGATAAAAGCTTACACTAAGCTAAACTAAATAATGGATATCCATTAAATATCTAAATCATTTCCAGATAGGATAGTCACTGAGACATTGACTGCTAAACATACAGGGAAACAAACAATATTTGGGTCCACCAATAGACATGTTTTGTGCCACATTGAAAAGTTTGCTGTAAAGAGAAATATGCTTCTAGAAATTATGAAATTTGTTTATGGGTTTGCTAATCTACTAC
Source organism: Diceros bicornis minor (assembly GCF_020826845.1). Classification (NCBI taxonomy): domain Eukaryota; kingdom Metazoa; phylum Chordata; class Mammalia; order Perissodactyla; family Rhinocerotidae; genus Diceros; species Diceros bicornis. Next base: position 63,165 of record NW_026691078.1, read on the forward strand.
AGGATGCTAATAGATGAGCTTATAATATCTGATAGCTCACAATTTCATGCTTCCTAGTTTTCACTGGAAAGCAAAGAGTTAAAAAAGTTGGAAGAAGAGCTGAGAATATAAGGTGAACCAAAGAGAAAATGTCAGAACACTTAGAGTGATAAACATAAATTAACTCTGTGCAAACTGTGTGCATTGACGCTGAGAGAGTGCAGGCAAAGCAGCAGGAGCCTCTGAAAGATGAGAAGCAATGGGATTCTCTTGAGAGCTTTTTCCTACTATGGAAGGATTCACTGAAACTTTTTATTTTTCAAACTATTGTCACAGACGATTGAGAAATTATGATTAACGTTTATTTAAACAGAACATGTACATGGTATCTACATTTATCAATATAGATAAATGGATAATACATATCTTCAACTTTATAATTCATAGATAAATTTATTAGAAATTTATTTATTATATATAAATAAAAGAAAATAATTTCATAAAATGCAAAATAGAAGGCACATATGGCATATATTAAGCATAGGAAATACATATCAGTTTATTAAACTTTTATTTCAGATACTTATATGGTTTTATATATATAGGCAAATGCTGGACCATGATATACACTAGATTTCTTGCTGTGGAATGATTCAACATGTTTGAAAACCATTGCTCTTATACTACAGTAAATTGAGCAACAGAAAGGTCTGTGCAGCCAGATGGAGAGGCCAATGCAAGAACCACCACCCTTGCTGTCCTGTAGGCACACAAGGATAACTCCTCAAGGCCAGGCTGTAATCATTCTCTGACAGGCTCATACTCTGTTGCCTGTTTTTTCAGATTTACAGCCAGGCAACAATCTTTGTTTAAAAGAACTTCCCCCAGTTCTTATAACTACTTACAATGCTGGGAATTCTGGTGACGGCTTCCCAGATATTTATAGCCCTGCCATCAGTTTAGACGCTGTTGTTCCATCTTTCAAATCTTTATTCTGCCTACTCAACTTACAGCAGCCGTCTTCAGCAACCATGTGGGGATCTTGTTCTATCCGCCTATTCTATCATGAACAGTGTGGCAGAGCAATGTCAGGATGAACCTATAGACCCAAGTGAATCTCGTTCTATAATATCCAAAAAGCATATGGCTTACTTTGTACTATGTGGAAGGAGTTTATATTCATTTAATGTAATGCATAGGCAATTATGCCACCCTCCAAGGTAAAATCTGTAATTATTCTGTAACAACTGCTTTGCTTCATTTCTTTTCTGGATACACTTTATAAGTTTTTGAAATTGAGAGAATGTCTGTAAATGAAAAGTAAGCAAGAAAAGTAGGCTATGTGTTTTCAGTGAAAGAAGATATGAAGAATGAAGAGGGAATTTTGTTGAAGGAAAAAGAAAGTAATTTTGTTCTAAAATAAAATGATTGCTCCAAAATAAAAAAAAAAAAAGGACAAAACAAGACAAAAAATTGTAGAAGACTGTGAAAAACGAATCTTTAAAAAGAAATTTTAATGTGTGGTCAAGCTGGCTAAGATTAAAGTGAATTTATTGAAAAATAATTTTAATATCAAAAGTACACTGGTGCAAAATTAAAATTCGGACATTAATTAAAAGTACAAAGAACAAAGTCCTTGGACAAAGTCTTCTCAGATTATTGATCTGCTCTTAATAAGAAATTATAAAGAGCGGGCCGGCCCGGTGGCACAAGCGATTAAGTGCGGGCGCTCCGCTGTGGCAGCCTGGGGTTCACAGGTTCGGATCCCGGGCGCGCATTGACGCACCGCTTGTCAAGCCATGCTGTGGCGGCGTCCCATATAACGTAGAGGAAGATGGCCATGGATGTTAGCTCAGGGCCAATCTTCTTCAAGAAAAAAGGGGAGGATTGGCATCAGATGTTAGCTCAGGGCTGCTCCTCCTCACAAAAAAAAAAAAAAAAAGAAATTCTAAAGAAAGTTTCTTTATCTTTAATGTAATTTGCCTAGAAAACAAAGATTCTCTGTTTTGTCTTTATTAGGTCTTCAATTACTTAGAAAAGCTGCATTTTCTCAATATTAAAAGAACTGGGTTTTGGGTCCGGCCTGGTGGCGCAAGCGGTTAAGTGCACACGCTCCGCTGTGGGGCCCCGGGGTTCACCGGTTCGGATCCCGGGTGCGCACCGACACACTGCTTGGCAAGTCATGCTGCGGCGGCGTCCCATATAAAGTGGAGGAAGATGGGCACGGATGTTAGCCCAGGGCCAGTCTTCCTCAGCAAAAAAGAGGAGGATTGGCAGATGTTAGCATAGGGCTGATATCCTCACAAAAAAAAAAAAAAAAAAGAACTGGGTTTTGCTTAAAACTATGTAACCTTCTGCATTTTCCCTTAAAATCTTTTTGTTGCTTTGGTTAAATGGATAATTAAATATTGTTTCATAAAAATCTGTGAACCTTTTGGATTAAATGTTTTAAAATCTTTTGATATTTTTAACCAACTTCCCTGAATCAAATTCTAAATACTGTCTTTTTGACCTGAGAGATATTAACCTAATTAGGTTTATTTGATATGTTAAATTACATGGGAAGTATCAAATAAGAAGTAATACTAAGCCTTCTTTACATCATATCTGTGTAGGTACATATTGTTAGTGCTCCAGAAATGACACGAAATTCCTGGAAATCGGATGTGTCCTAATATAACATCATCAAACTCCAACTATTATCTTAAAATGTTGCATGTCCCCAAAATAACCAAATTCCTTTGTCAATTGCATTATAATGACTGCTCATCAGATCTTTAATAATGGGCATTTTAGAGTCTTTTGTCATTTATAGACAGTTTTTGCTTTACTCTGATGGGCTTTGGCAAAGAACTGTGGCTGCAAAAGTGCTTCATCTTCAAAGAGAGTGATAGAAAAGACTTTGACAAGTACTTTAGAGTACAGGTCTTTGATAACTTTGGGTTATCAAATCATAACACTGAACTGGGTGGGAATTTCTAAAATTCTAATGGGAAACTGATTGCTTTGATATTTTGTTTTCCAGATTTAAAGGACCCTCTTTTCTCCTCTCTTTTAAGCAATCTATAACTTACAGCAATTTGGTAAAGTGTATCTTTGCAGCGAAGGTTGAAGCGTTTATCTTTTTCTCCATACCTGATCCCTCTAGAATTCTGAAATTCTTATTAAATATTCTTAGTTTCATGACAATATACATATTTGCATAAGTTCAATAAGAATCTGTTCTCCTTATAACGGGATACTCAATGCACCTAGCCCCTACTTCCTTTGATCCACAGCTGATAAAAGGGGATATACGTCAATTTGGCAAAGGCCTAACCAAATCCATAGAGAATAATCACACTTTGGTAGAACAGTCTTTCCACAGTACACTCCCGGGAGACTAAAACACCAGACATCATAATCTGCAGCCCAGAACTTTCCTGTAGACACTGGAAAAGACACCTTTAGAAAGACTCCCTCCAACCTCACTGGAAGGAAACTTATCAGCTACTGTTAACCAGCCCTTGTGTCACTAGACTCCAAGGTAGACCCTTGGATTCATAAGTTACATCTAAAGAGACCACTAAACCCTGACTGGACCTGCACACCAACTGGTGACCTGAAAGTAAGATTTCCAGGAATTGAAGGAGATGACAGCTGAGTAGACAGCTTTCCCAAGATTCTGGACCAGTCCTGTACATTTTTTATACCTTTTCTCACTGAACAATTTGTTATTCCCTTCATACTTTTATCTTTTTTAAAAAATTAAGGTCATATTGGTTTATAGCATTATATAAATTTCAGATATACATCATTATATTTCTACTTCTGTATAGACTGCATCGTGTTCACCACCAAAAGTCTACTTGCCATCCGTCACCATACCTATCTGCCCCTTTACCCCCATACTTTTCTCTTCATCATCCTATTGGGAGAACTCTTTTATCTATTCTTCTACATCATGAAAGCATATGACCTCCATTTGTAACTCGTATCTTTATACTTCTTCTTGTGGATCTCTTTACATGAAGTGAAGAATTTCAAGAATGGGTTAATGCTTGGCATCTTAACCTAGAAAGCATCCCACAGATCTTTGGAAGACTGAAAATGAAGGATTGTTGGATTGAAGCATTTGGGCTATTATTTGTCCTGATAGGTATTTCAATGCTTTCTTCTCTAATGCACACAGTGGAATTCTTAGGTGGTGGTAAAACCCTATGAAATCAGAAGAACTCACTGCTGTTATATTGGTTATTGCCTTATGGATCGAACCTCTTACATAGTCGACATATCAAACCACCTTTCTTAAAGTTCTTCTTACAATGGCTTTTGTTATTAGGGTGATTTTCACTCTCAGGTTGGCCTTTTATTTTTCTTCATAATCCTCATTATTAACTGTCATACTTTATCACACTCTTTTTGTTCCTACCTTGCAGAAACTTTCTGATTCTCAAAATCTCACTGATTGTTGGATCTGTGCTAGAACAAATGTGCCTCCACAGCCCTGAGGACTGGGCCATGACCCAAGAGATCACAGTTGCATGGCAACAGATAGTCAGACAAAATGTCTCTCTCCTGGGAATTTGAATTTGAGATCCAAAATCCCTAGTTGGCTATTCAGTCAATGAAGTCATATAACAGTGAGGTTTTGGTGACCTCATCATATGTGGTCACGTGCATGGAAAAGAAGAGCAAGCCAGTCTTCAGAGAAAGACAAAAATGAAGGAGACATGCACAGAGAAGAAGAGAGGAAAGTATGTAGTCTAAACGAGAGCGAGAGAGCTCCTGAGAGAGGCAAGGGCTTAGCCGTCTTTGCTTTTCAGGTCCTGGTTACAGCTCACTTAGAGTTGCCGAAACTTCTTGCCTCTCCTGTCTCCATTTTATTTTTACTTAAGTTAGTTTTGGAAGATATCTAAACCCAACAATCCTGGCTTTAACAATATTCTCTTGCTATTGTTTCTATAGTATGTCTGAGAATCAATTTCAGAGTTTAAAGGATTCTAAGATATCATAATTTTATAGATGAGGAAGCCTAGAGAGGTTAAAAATATTACACAGATGACTGAAGATCCTGACTAAACCTAGGATTCCTGATTTTACAAACACCAGTGTTTTGTAGAAAATTAAAACAAAGATTTGGGAATAAATAGTCATTTTCTCCTAATACCACCTCATTTTCCAATGAAACTCTTCTAACAAACTATTAAGTTTAAAAAAAATTAATTTTGAAGGAAAACCAACTTACCGAAAATAGTGAGATATCTACTCCCTGTACCCAGATCTATCAGACATTTTGACATATTTCCTTCCTATATCTCTTTTTGAAAGATATAAAATAGTCAAAATCCACTCAAAATTTTGTTTTAAAAGATAATTTTAGAGCACATAGTCTAGTATGTGTACTTTTATAGAGTACCCTCTACTAAACTCAGACCCTTTACTAAACTCAGATATGATTATACAGTCTAATTGTTTTCTGAGTTTCCTAAATAGAGATGTTTAAAATATATTACCAACATTCATATGACTTTTTTTTACTGAAAAAAAATTTATATTTACCTCAAACCTTAAAAAAAATGATACTGAATGCACTTAGCTGTACTTTACTAGCAACAAATTGAGGTATATCTTTACATTTTTATGTTTGTATAGTTTTGGAAAATAGTCTTTAGTTTCAGCTTTCTTTCCTTTTCTCATCTTGAGCCTTTGCTGGAAGTGACGTATCATTCAAAGGTAGTAGCAATCAGTATTCTTTCCATTCTTGTTAAAATATCAGCATTGTTCTATATTATATGGAGATTAAGAATATCAAGGGAGAATATTTAAAATACTGTGGCAATGAATTTATATAGTAGTTATGTGACTATCAATATTCTTTCAAGGGATTTATATTGTAATTCAAGATTACTTGAGCATAAGCATAATAAACTCTTAAAATAGTAGCCAAATCTTCTTACGCAAGACTCTGAAAGATTCTTTCCAATTAAAAAAAAAGTAATACTAATCAACTATAATGCCCCTGGAGGAATTCTATAGGGAATACGTAGTATTATTCCCTCAAATAATGAAAAATTTAAAGCAATGTATTTACTCATTTTCTTCCTTATTCACCCTAGTATATATATTTGTCAGAATATAAAAATTATGAAGTGTTATCAATCTGATTGTTTTCTTCCTATTTGACTTATTTTAATTGTTTGCTTTTATCTATCAGCCACTTTTTATTTTGCTACGATTTGAGATAATTTCAAACTTAGAGCTGCAACATTAGCACAAAAACCTCCTATATACTACAGTACAGTTATAAAAATCAGAAATCTTAACATTGATATAATACTACTGTCTAATCCATACTCCACACTTAAATTTCTGTCCTAATAATGTTATTTGTAGCTACTTTTTATACCGCCCCCCTCCCCAGTCCAGAGTCCACTCCAGGATAACTCCTTATATTTAGTTGTCATATTTCTTTAGTTTTATTTAATGTGTAATTGTTCCTGAGAATTTCTTTGTACTTTACAACCTTGGGTTTTTGAAGAGAACTGGCTAGTAACTTCGTAAAATATTGCTCAATTTGGGTTACCTTAGCTTATTAACTCTTTCAAATTACTAGAAATTCCTGTATTGAATTATATTGCAATGTACTTTTGGAAGTTGAATTATTTTTTCTCTAGATGCAAGTTGATCTACCTTAGTCATTTAGGGAGGACATTTATTGCACAGGTTGAGCATTCTGGCTTTGGAGTCAGACAGATTTAGATTTTATTCTACTTTTCCTGCAATTAGTTGTACTCATCTTTCCGAGCTTCAATTTCCTAATCTGTAAAATAGGGAAAAAGTTGCATTTTAAAGGGGTTGCTGGAGGGATTAAATGAGATAACATATGCGAAGCATTTGGTAAAGTGCCTGGCATATAAGCAGAGCTCCATAAAAGACTGGACACATTATACATTTGCCAATGGAAAGTAACATGAAAAAACTGACAAGCTGGTTTAGTGGCATTAAATAATATTGCACCAATATTCAGGCAAAGAGGAAAGTGAGTTAAATTGCCTTTTTCATTTGAAGGCCTCTGAAGCATTCATGTTTCCAAGTTTCAGACATTAGGTTTTTTTAATGTGTCAGTTTTCAGTGTACAAGGCTTTATATTTAATTTTTCAAAGCAAAATATCTCAGTTTATTTTAATTTTTTTTGAAATAAAAATCATAGCTAAAGGAATTTCTTTCTGACAGTGTAGAATTTAAAACAAGAGTTTCCTAGTAATTTGGTCATTTGCAACTAATTTGTTTATATGCTATATATTACCTACATGCTTATTTCTTACATAACAGTACTTTCTCAAGGTAGATCAAGAAAGTCCATTTAGCAATCATGTAGCTGAATTGACAATAAGAGTAATAGCTTTGATTTGGGCTGTGGGAATATGGGTTCAATTGGAGAAGGATGCATGCGAAAGAGGCAAAAATACACATTTTTAGCTTATTGCTTGATGCAAGATTGATGTGAATTATCTTGACCTAAGCTGTGTCTTGTCTTTGGAACCATTCCTTCTGGTCATTTATTCTACTTTCTGGTGATCCTCTGTCCCAGGGGTCTTAAGCTTATAACAACATAACAGTTTTGTTATAGCTTTTCCTGCCCTGCCATATTCACATACACCTTTCCTTTCTTCTTGGGTGAAGAACTCAGATATTTTTAGGGAAAGTTACTGCATCAGTAAGGCATTTTGGATTCTTTGCTAGATGTCTTGATGAAAAAAAATTTATTTAAAACGTTCATAGATATTTACATTTTAAATAATATATGTGATAATTAAATAAATAATTGGCTATTTTCTAGGCTTTGTGTTTGAGAGAGAGTTTTTGACAAGTTTGGGCCAACTTGTGTTCTGCAATAGTGTTCTGTGGGCTCTATTGTCTCTAAGTTGATACCGCCCTTCATGCCTTCTTAACTTTCTCTAGTTTTGAAGATTTAAGTATTGTTAGTGTATTTAGCCACAGTACTCAGGTCAAGGCCAGAGGCAGGAAGATCGGAAGCATGAATCAACTCATCAAAGGATGGGCTGCCTGCCTGGAGAAAACACTGGAGTGTGATGTGGGACTTTTAGACAGGCAGAGGGCTCTGACACCCAGGCACTCTCTGGCTGGAATGTGCCTGTGGCAATTTTGCACTGGTTAATTTCAACTGAACAGAATTTTCATTTTAGTCAAAAATAGGGAGGCTTGAATTAAATATATCTAAGTTTGTTATGACCTCTGTGAATAGGAATAAAGAAGATAAAAAGCAAAAAACAAAAAAAAAATTTAAAAAGAAAATGATTTAAGACATCATCGTAAACATGAGTAGATAGGGTGACTGCATGCTTTTGTTTTATGAGCTTCTGGGCATTTGCTTTTCTCTTAAGTTACATTTTTGCTTTATATACACAGTGTTACTAATTTCTCATGTCTTGGCAACAGCTAGAAAGTCACATTTGAAAAATTATTTAAACAGCTTACCATTTTGATGTCATCTCCTTGTAATATTTAGAAATCAGTTTTTCTCCTGTAGGACACAATTACAATTTTCTAATATGAGTGTACCTTATTTCTTACATTTTAGGAGCTCTCTTTCTTTGGAATTGAGACTTGACATTCAGATACATTAACAATTAAGTGGCCAGGACATTTGAAAGAAATTGGAGGTTAGCGCAGAAGTGCCCTTCTACTGGGGAGGCATTCATGTATCAGAGACATTCTCTTGAATTTATGTAAAAGTTAGAAACACAGTATTGTTATTTAAATAATTTTCCCACATAATAATTCCGTTAAAAGTTGTAATTGCTTTAAATTTTACTACTGATTGTAGTCATTTGTGTGATTGTGTCTATGATTGATGCATTTTAATGTTGCAATTGTCTGGCAATTTTCCATGATTATATCCATGACTGGTATTCTTTATGGTGCAATTGCGTGGTAACAGTCTGATTATATTGCTATTAAGGTTTTTACATAACTTTCTCTCAGGACACATTTGAAGAATAGAGGCTTTATTTTCAAGAGTATAAGCTCCCGCGTAAAGCAAATCAGTTCACCTGGCTTGGTGAATTGTCTCTTCATCAAGTCAATAGGCTGAATGATTTTCAGAAGAAAACCACCACTTTCACTTTTCATATTATAATATTGAGAATGTTATTTAGAAATTTATATTACTAAAATTCGTAACTTCTTAATATGCAATCAGAAAAAGCTGTGATAACAAAGACTGAAAAGAAGTGACCAGAATATTTGGGAAAAATCTAGCAAAGAGCAGCATTAAGAAGGCCAAGAGAAGAAAGAGGAATTAATCAGATGGCACAGAGGGAGATCAGGTGAAGAAAGTACTTAGACACGTCTACTGAATCTGGCACTAGAGACAATAACCTTGACCTCATTGAGACCAGATTCTGTGGACTGTGGGGAAAGAAGCCAGGAGTAAATGTAATTAGGAATCAACGGGAGATAAAGAAAGTCACACAATGTGAGAAGACAATGTTTTTCTCGGGGACAAATGTGAAGAAAGGAAAAAGATAGGATAATATACATAGGAAAATAAAAAAAAATGCTGGGAGGTTTTCTTTTTAACACAGAAGAGATAATTATACACTGAAGGTAAAAAAATAAAAGAAAGAAAGATACTGAGGAAAAAGGTCTCTGAGGAGGTTCAAAGTTCTATTAAGTTCAAAGTAAACTGAACAGATAACTTGGCCCTTCTTTCAGTGAGATATGAAAGAAGGAGGGAAAGTGGTATATGAAGATCAGTTCATTTGTGGGTGGAGGTAGAGGTTGAGTGAATTTCTGCTACTTGGCTTTTGTCTTTGCTGTAACTTAAAAAGATACATTTTCTCTATCAAAGACGGGCATGGAGGTGCGCATGAGCATGGGGACAAAATGGAGAAATAGAGAAAAATGTCTAAGAGTTGGAGACTCTGCCACGTAGAAGGGCTGATGGAGTTGACAGACGAGAACAAATAGAAGGATTGTTGAGTGAACTTGAACAGAGAAAACTTATTTGGTACAGAGGTATGATTTTTCCCAGCAGTGCTTAATGGTCTGCATATAAAAGCAGGAGAGCAAATGTTTGGAGTGATTTCCTGATAGTGATGTACAGATCCAGTGTAGTGGGAGGACAAAAAAACAAAGCAGTTGTGGGTTGCGGGTGGAGAGTATTTGAAAGTGATGGACCACAGGTTCAACAAGGGACAAAAGTACAGTCACTAGGAGGCTGATGACACAGTATACGAAATGGCTCATGCTCTGGGGTCTTGATGAAATGCAATAATTTGTACAGTGAGAATATGAAAGTAAAAATGCTAAAGGGTAAATGTTTTTCAGTAAGAAAATAGGATTTTAGATGGAAAGATTTTGAAATACTGTTATTTGGCAGGATGACAAGAGAATTGATTTTAAGATCAACAGCATTGTTCATAATGATTTTAATTAGCTTATTTATTCTTTTGAAAATTAAAGTCAGAGCTATAACTGACTAATTCATCTTGTCGTTCTCAACACTGCCTCTCTTTTGAGGGAGATATTTCTTTGACCAACACATCTCTGGCAGCGATCTGCAGCCTCCGTTTAAAATCACTAATTTCCATCAACAAGTGAGGTTAGAACTGTGCTGTCTAGGATGGCAGCCACTAAGCACACGAAGCTGTTGAGCACTTAAATATGGGTAGAGCTATGGAGGAAGTGAATTCTAAATTTTATTTAATTTTAACTTAAAAACTGAAGCACCTAAAACATTTTTTCTTTCATAAATCTTTATTGCTTTAGTGGGACTACATTTCACCTTAACCACTGCATCAACATTATTGTGTTGTAGTGAATATGACAGGTATATCATTAATAATTTTTATATTGATTAAACGTGTAAATGATAATATTTTGGATACATTGGGTTAAATAAAAATATATTATTGAAACTAATTTCATCTGTTTCATTTCTACTGTTTAAAATTTGGCTACGAAAAGGTGAAAATCACATATGTGGCTTGTTATATTTCTATTGGCCAGGACCAGTTTAGAGTTTCTTTGATTGTAGCTGTCTTTTCGAAACTAAAAATAATAAAAATTTCTTTGTTAAAATTAAAAATATTTAGAGAGAGAATATGTTCGTACCTTTTCCTTTATGTACGGGAAAACCAACATTCTGAAAAGCAGAACCGACAAGATGGTGGAAGTAGAGCCGAAGAAGAAGCGGACCTTCTGCAAATGCACCTACCGCGGGGCGGCTCTCGCCCAGCCGGGGTCACATTCTAGGAGCAGCTGGAGCAGCGGGTGCAGCCGCAGCCACTAAACCCGCCCTGCCATGGAGGCGGCTCTTCCGCTGACGCGCCTGCGCGAGCCCAGGAAGGAGGCGCTGCCGGGGAGAGGCCTGAGGTGCTGAAGATGCACCTGGAGACATGGTCGTCCTGCTGGAGATGGTGGGCGTCTACAATGGCAAGACCTTCAGCCAGGTAGAAACCTAGCGAGAGATGACTGGCCACTACCTAGGTGCGTTCTCATCACCTACAGGCCCGGGAACCATGGCCAGCCAGGCACCGGGGCCACCCACACCTCCCACTTCATCTCACTCAGGTGGCCTGCTTGGCCAATAAAGGCACAGAGTTCCTTCCTTCCTTCCTTCCTTCCTTCCTTCCTCCCTCCCTCCCTCCCTCCTTCCCTCCCCTCCCCTCCCCTCCCCTCCCCTTCCCTTCCTTCCTTTCTTCTTTCATGGTTTTTACAAATATTTTGTTTATTTTAATGAAGGTAGTACAGACAATGTCTATTTAAAACCCATATCCCAGGCCAAAAAGTGCAAGGAAAATAAACAAGAGCCATGTTCTGTTCTGTACACTTCTGTATCAATAACTTTATTAACTGGTAATGAAAATTAGAACTTTTCTGGGATCTTCTGACAAGATTTTTCTTCAATCTTTAAAATGCCTTCTCTTCAGTGAAGCTAGCTTTGGAGTTAGTCATTACTCTGGCCGTATCTGTTATCTCGACCCCAACCTGATATTCCTCTTTTTTGGTCCAGACCTTCAGGTTTTAAAATTTGAGAATATTCTGCCATCTCCTTGTTTTTCTTGCCAAGTTTTACTAATGTATTTGGGAGACAAACTTCATTGCTTAGAATTATTATATATTAGTAGGAAAATGAAAATTAAGGCCATAGTGAGAAGCCAAATTTCCAATGTGTAGGGAAACCAATTGAGTCGGGCCTCGACATTCTGCAGGTTGCTTTCTCATTTTACCCCATATGCCCCATAGGACATTTGCTCATTCTTGGTGGGAGAGGAGAGACAAAGCAGGTTGAGAAGCTCCTAAAAGGCAGGGGAGTCAGGAGAGCTTTAAACAATTTTTCAGATCTGGAGAGACAAAAATTAGAATTTGGTTCTGCCAAAGCACCTGGATTTGAGGAACATCAAGATCCCAGAAAGAAGGGAGGCACGAGAAGTGAATCAAATATTCCAGTTTTTCCCTTGAGACATTGACTGTTTCCAAGCTTCTCAGTACAAGTGCTAAAATTCAGACGCCTCAGTCTCCTTGAACTCCCGTCTTTGCATCCACATTTCTCCGTCCCTGCTCTGGGCTTGGAGAGCAAATGCCATCAGTAAAAGGGAGAGGTTTTAGTGTTTTCTTCTTTTGTTTTCTTCCTGAGGATCACAGCCCTGCATTGTGTGTTTTCCCAATATCTGAAAAGAGTTGTTTCATGCTTTCCAGTATTCTTGCTTTTTATGGTGAGACGGCAAGTCAAGGACCAAGGCAAGTTCTGTCATGGTTAGAAGTAGAAATAATTTGTTTTTAAAGTTTTCATAATTAAAATAATTTCTTACATGATGATAGTAGAGCATCTTTAAAAGATTCTTGTGATTTCTTTAGATTATTTTATTTATTACCATAATCTTGGGTTACTTATAGTTATTGAAATTTGAGCTCCTAAACTTGAGATGATTTGTAAATCAACATAATATAAGTAGGCAAATTCAGATTAATTTAAGCATAAGGACAGCTTATCAATGAATATAAACCAATATTGTGAATAGAAGCATTTCAGAAAGATTTTTTTAGCATGTGGATCAGTTGCCCATCCTTATTTGCCATATTTTAATTTAAATATTGATTCAATATTTAATGGTTTAGTTTATTGCCATATTTTAATATAAGTATGTACATGTACATTTCTACATGCACATAACTCAGAACACAAAGTGCATGTGGTTCAAAAAAGGGTTACCTGGTGGTATTTGTACCACTCTTCCAGCCCCTAGCAGCATGATAGCCAAAGAACAGGAATAATGTGTGTGAGGTGTGGGAACCAGTTTAGAATTACTGAAACTGTAAATTTAAGGTTCTTCACCAATTAAGCAAAGGTGGAGGAATTTGCCAGATATAAGAGAGTATAATGGAAATGGAGGAAACAAGAAATGGCAGGTATATTATTTTGTGAACTTTAAAATAAAATAGCCAGTTATCCTACCAGCAAAATGAGTTTATTCGAGAGTAGACAGAGGAATTGCAATTTGTTAAATGCAAGCTATGGCGGACCACAGGCAAATCCAGAGAATAAGGGAGGGGAGCTTGCTTTTATAGAGAAGAAGAGGGGGTTGGGAGGGGCTGTTTTGAACAAAAATTCATTGGAGGAAAGTAAGAGTTTGGGGCGGAGATGGCTTCTCGTTGGCTGAGCTGTGAAGCTTCTCATTGGCTGGGCTGTTGCTGGGCAAGGAGAAAATCTTTCTTCCTCCTGCTGGAGTAGTAGTTGCACTTCCTGTCCAAATTGTAAAGTAAGCTTCAGGGAAGTTGTGTCCTGTAGACCTCCCCTAAGGGGCTTCCTGACTCCGTTTTAAGTGAGGTTTTCCTTTATTAATTTTCACAATTTCTACAGTGAAGCTCCTACCTCAGAGCCCTTCTGCATGTGTTATCCTGTTTGCCCCACACCTGTTCTTAGCAGTAGAGCACATGTTGCAGATGAAGAAAAGGAGGCTCAGAGAGACACCAGTGATTGTCCCAAGTTATAGGTTATGTCAGATACATTGTTCTGAAACTAAATTCAAAAATACATCTGAAAATGATGCAGGTGTCAATAAGTATTCCTACCCATATCCAAATCCAAAACTATGTTTTCATCTACGTCCAGATTGTAAAGATGGTGGGTTACCAAAACAATTACACCAGTTCTTCATCCTCAGTGCCAATATTCTGTTAATTCCTGGAGCTGATAAATGTGATATTGGGAACTGTTAATTCAGTCAAAGAGTTTACAACTTTGCAAGAATGAATAAAAATAATGATGACTAACCTTAAGGGGCAATTGTGACTTATTAATTACTAACTTTTAATCTATTTTCCTATGAAGCAAATTTCAGAAAGCATTATGTATACTAAAGGAAGTGATTATTTCCTAAAGTCTTCTTAAGAATTAGCTAAAATGGGATAAAATATTCTGAAATTCAATAAGAATTCAGTGAAAATTGCTGTGAAATCTATTGCTACCATGTTATTTTGCAAAGACAATGGTGTCTAATTTAGATTTCTTTGATTTATTGAAAGAATTGTAAGGTAACAAAGATGGTTAAATTAACAGCTCTGCACTTTTGGTGGTTAAAACTAAAAGCAGCATTAATAGTGTAACTGGCCTTTTAATTTAAGATTCACAGCATTAGGAAAAAAGTGCAACGTATAATTACACTTTTCCTAGCATGTTTACATTCTTTTTCTCATTGTCTTGCTTTAGAAAAGAAATCTGGGCACCAAATATTACAATATTCAACTGTTATGCTAGCATTTTTTAAAACATCTAACTTAACAAAAATAATTGTTTTAACATCTGTTTCCTTTTCAATGAAATCTCAAGTCTCCTAGATCATCTGTAAAATATCACAAGCATAGAGATAATTCAAATTCACTACTGCTCATTTTGAATTTATGTGCTCTTTTAAATACATTACTATTTAGTAACCAAACTTTAAAATCCCATCTTAATTTGAATATTAAGATGAGAAATATGTTTTTCCTCTTGAAATCTTTCCTATCCATTAAAACACATTTCAAGTCTCACCTCCTTCTTCAAGTGTTCTCTGTTTTTTTCTGTCCTACACTGATCTCTTGTTCTGAATTCCTACGTGATATTTCCTCTGTCCCACTTGCGTAGTCTCATGTACTCTTCACCTTTGTATGGGGATAAGTCAACTACACTTTAACATCCTTAAGGATGAGGGCCAGCCCCGGTGGCCTGTTGGTTAAGTTTGACGTGCTCTGCCGATTTACTCACAGTTGGCTTTGCATAACAAAAGAATCTCCTGGTACCTGCGTTATTGGTAAAAATTATATGGTTTTCAAAGTACATACCAAGGGATCAAATGTAATAATCAGAGCCAGTTAGCCTTATCTCACAGCCAAACCTGTCTAAGAGAATTTACTTATAATTTCTAAGAGCATTTACTTGGGAAAGTTGTAAGTTTATAAGCTCTGTGGTGGTTGGTTTTTGGTGTTATCATAATTGAGGCATTCTGGTCTCTTGCAGGCCTTGCATGGATCCCTTTATTTCTACTCCTGGCTGTTGCACTATTGTCAATTACATGTCTCAAATTTATAATCTGAGATATTTTTCAGTATGAGGACTGAGAGGCAATTTTACTATAGCACCTTCTTTGTCAAAGATGATTATAACAACCAAAAGGTGTCAGTGGGGGAATTTATCGTAGACCAAACATGCCCAAAAGAATCAAAAGGAGATGGAAATTTTGTGCAAAAATTTTGAGAGGAAAGAGATATAGCACCTTATTTTTCTTTAGGTGTTTAAAAAAATTGAATTAACAAGAAAGTCTAGATATAGAAATATGTGAGAATCTACAAATTACCAATAATATTTCAAAATAGCTACCCTTCTTAGCTTTGACTATCTTTCATAACTCTTCTAAGAAAATAATTTGGAGGAAATATCTTTGCATCCCAAAATGTTTTTTTTATATTCAGCTGAATATATTTGGTTAAATTTTGCAGATACTGTTTTGATACATTTATTGTGTACACAAAGATCAAGGCAATATTTTATTTATAAATTCCACACCCAAAGATTCCCTCTGTGGGTTTTGTTTAGTCACTAGTTCCTTTTGAAAAGGAGCAGCAAAGTCATATTAATGAGTCCATCTGTTAATGGAGTTTAAAGTTTCCTTCATTCTCGGATGGCTTTCCTTTTCTAAAGATTGTCTTCTCCAGCTCAATAGCAAATACAGATCCCTTTCTTTGCTCCTTGCCAAGTAGTATTTTCAACTGGGATAGCTTTCTGTATTTCGTTTTTGTAAAATCTTGAAAATATTTGTCTTATGGAATTCCATCATTTTCCCTGAGAGCACAGTTCCTGCATTTGACGGATAACCTCTTGACTTGAGAAATGCTTTGTTTCTCCAGAGAATCTGAATTCATAAAACAATCAGAAAATTTCATTTAGATGAAAGTCCACAGCGATATAACCTCCTCCTTTTTGTGCAAACATGTATGGAGTTTGGTTGCCATGGTTACTTGTTACTAGCCCTGTGCTCTCTGTGGTTCTGTGTGAAGCTGGGCCAGAGATCAGCAAGCCTAGAGTGTCGTTATAGTGAGGCAGAAACTGAGAAGAATGCTTTAGTTGATGACCATGCAGCAGTTTAGAACACACAATTTTAAGGTCACAATTTAAAAAAAAATACTTTAGGGGCTTCCCTCCACAACGCTAACTGCTTATTCAGTAATGTCATAGGAACAAGAATGAGAAGAAAAGAAAGACTCAAAAGTATAACTATATTGATTTTCTATCTATCTATCCATCCATCCATCCATCCATCCATCCATCTATCCAATATGTATAACTAAAAGAACTTATTCATAAAGTAGAATTTTTAAATGTGTGGATTAGTTTAGTACAATACTATAGTTTGTGTGTGTGTGTGTGTGCATGTGTATGTCTTAAAAGAAAATTCAAGTTCACAAATGTGTATTTTGACCTAAGGTAAACCCAACAAACACAAAGTTGAACCTCTTAGGAGAAAAGTTGTTCCCGGGATTCTATACTCAAGGATAGTTCTGATCCATTTTATTCATGGAAATTATTTAATTTATCCTGTGAAGCAATATTATAACATAGATTTGGAATGGTGTTCCAAAAGACCAAGCTATATCTTGAAAATTATGTTTTAGTTGTGTTTATGCTATCTGTGTAAAATTAAAATAGTGTTATATACCTTTATTTTAATTTGGCATCTGGATAGCAACTGTCATGTGGTTATTACCTCCAAAAACTTCAAGATTGTTACGCAGAAAAAAGACTGAGGGATCTGATGGTAGAATTCTTTGATAGGTAACTAAAATATGATACACTTCAAGAAATCCGGCAGCAGCCCCATCACCGGATGCACAGTAGAAGTGTATTCTGTTCTTTAACCATTATCTTCTAACTGTTCTTGGAGACACAGGATCAGTATCAAGCAGAAAACTGAGCGCTATTCATCTTCTTTGAAGGTGTGGCTTTTTGAAAACAGCAGACTGCAATCCTTTTCCTCTTATGACTTCTAGGGCCCCAAATCCCCCCAACTAAGCTATGATGGATAAGGGCAAAACTGGAGATGTCTTGAAAACTGTATTTCTATGTCTCATATTTATTCATGGAATTCTTTAATTTAGAGTTTTAAGATGTCAGGCAAGGAAATAGGTTACTCCACTTACATCCAATAGAACAACACTAGAGCAAGTGTGCTAACCTGGGGTCCAAATTCAGGGGCTCCATGAAATTGGATGGGAAAAAAGAAATCTTTATTTTCATTCGTCTGTAACTGAAATGTAGCATTCCTTTCAAGTACGAATGTAGGCAATAAACCACAGTTATACTAGCAGGATTCGTGACTTTCTCCCCAAGAGAGATCATTAATAGTTTGATAACATATTTAAGTAACTTTAGGTGTCTCAAAATATCTTTTATGCTCATTGATACTTTGGATTTATGGTAGTTATGAGACCTTTCACTAGATCTTGATATTAATGATTAATAAAGAAGCACATATATATTGGTATATAATGTATATTTTATTTTAAAGTAGATTGCTATCTGTGTTTCAGCATAATTTATTTTCTTGGAATTCTGTTTGCCTTTTTAAGGTTTCTCTATGGTTCAGTGTTCTGGCAAATCTTTCCATGGCACAAAAACATAAAGAAGCCCTGCTTTAAGCAGAACATTCGCTGGAAATTGTGTAATAGACTGGGACTTGTGTATATCAACCTGCTCTCCAGCCCTGACTCCACAATGAGGATTTAGCTAGCACCCAAACAGTAAGCTGTGCCAAAGCAACCCAACACCAAATCCCTTGGTAAGCACCAACTCTGGATAACTCCTACAAAGTTTAATGATGAGAGGGGTAAAAGCACTGCAGATCAAAGGAGCGAAAATATCAAATGAAGACTCAGAAAAAGACCGTACCTCTGAAAATGAGCGATTACAGAAACCATAAAATTACTTCAGAAAACACTTTGACATCCTTGATATAGAAAACCATCAAGACTGAATGGGATAAGATTAAAACAGAGAAGGAAAACGTGAAGAAGTAATCAAGGAAACAAAATATGCAATGTCTGAATTAAATTTTCATCAGAAAAATTAACGAACAGGATTCTGGAAGAAGAGAATCAATTTAATGATATGGAAGATCGACTTTAGACACTTTGATTCATAGCAGGGAAAGAAAAATAAAAAGGAATGACAGACAATGGAATTATAGGTGTTTCAGCAGGAGAAAAAAACAAGATAATTAGATTAAATTATTGTTGAAGACATTAAATTATTGTTGGAGACATGTTTCTTCAGAAAAATAATTACCAACATATACCAAATGAAACAGCCTCCAGGAAAACTACCACTTCAGGAAAAACTTTTTAAAAAACAAACCTCTATTTTAGAAAAAAGTCCACTAGGCACATGAGGAAAAAGAAAATCTACAACACAGAGGAAACAAAGAAAAAGGAAAACAGATTATCTGTAAAAGAAGTAGTCTAGCCTCCAAATTCTCTGTGACTCTAAATATGAGATGTTATGGGAGGATGCTTATGGAGACTTGAGATAATTTTTATCCAACTAAATTTCCTTAGAAATAGAACAAGTATTCAAATATACAAAAGATGCACTTACAGATTACTTTGAAAAGTGTTTAAAAGTTTTCAGTATATATTTTAGTAATATTCCAACTAATTATAAAATAATTCCAAATTAATTGCTCATAATTGGAGAAGTCAGGTATAAAAATGTGACAACTAGGACAAATTAAGCCTAAATCGTTGTTCAAGAGAATTTATGAGATGTAAAATTAATTGCAATAAACTTGGTGTAAATCATGTTACGTTAGTAAATGTTGTAATGTGGGAATGGGCAGGGGAGAATTAAGGGGTGTTAAACTGCTTATTATAAAAAAGAGGCACTTTATTTTGAGTCTAATGCTATTCAGTGTTCCAAACTATCTCTAGACTTGTTATGAAGTTAAATTTATTAGAACTTTCTAATAAATTTAGAAATTTATTATTTCCCTCTAGTAAGGGAGACTACCACAAAGTCTTCTTACTGTCTCAAAAGGGGAAAACTAAAGTGGGGTTTTATAGACTTTGAACCTAGGATCAAATAATTTAAGGCAGGTCTTTCCAAGTGGGTATCTGATGGAGACAGGGCTGAATTCATGATGGATTAGTTTAAGTTTGGTGGACACAACAAAATGGGGGTCTTGAACTAAGTCTTGACTGATAACCAAAATGTTACCCAAGGGAGCAGATTATGTCTGATAAATTGATCATGAGAATTTCCTGAATGAAACAGTGAAGTTGTATAGTGGTTTCAGCCTTATCATTCATAGACCACGTTTTTTTGGAACAAATGACTAAATCACGTTGACATAGGTGGTCTTCAGGTTTATCTAAGTTGTGTTAATACACATGGCCTCATTGATGTTTTTAAAACTTCTTAAAAGTAACCAGTAATAAAATTAACACCACCATAATGTGGAATGTATAATTACAGCAGATAAATATGTATGTGTGCATGCATAACAAAACTATATCTGTCAAAACATTAAAAATTCTGTTAAAAATGTAAATGCTTAAACCATTGTATTGACAAGAAAAAAGTTTCAGCTTGAGTAAAGGTAATAAAATTTCAATATATGCTGTTTACATGAAATATACAAAAAACAAACATAAAAAACTAATGGGCAAATGTTGAAATGGCAAATGCAAAATAATAATTCAATAATCACTTAAGGCAAAGTTGTCATCAAAGTAAAAAGTCCTAGAAAGGAAAAAAGGTAAATTTTAAATAGAAAAAAAATACAGACCTTGATAATGAGATGACATGCTTTATGTAGTGAATAGTAGAGAACAGCAATATATAGAAAAAAAACTTTAAGGAACCTGAGGAAAAATAATCAAGAAGATAATTTCAATACATTAAAAATTCCAGCCTTTACCAGAATAAGCAGACATAAATTTTAAGTATGTTTGCAGAATTATAAATAATCTATTAAAAAGTTTAATTTTTGTGGAAACAGAGAAGATTGAGTGTCTATTTGACAAGATCTCAAGCAAATCCTATAAATACAAAGGTTGTATTATATAAGACACATTTTCTGATTTGTGTGCAATATATTTATTTTTATTTTCTCCCCAAAGCCCCAGCAGATAGTTGTCTGTCATAGTTGCACATCCTTCTAGTTGCTGTATGTGGGACGCGGCCTCAGCATGGCGGGAGAAGCGGTGCGTCTGTGCGCGCCCGGGATTCGAACCCCAGCCGCCAGCAGCAGAGCGCGCGCACTTAACCGCTAAGCCACGGGGCCGGCCCTTTGTGTGCAATATAGATGGACGTTATTGTCAAAGGTTTAAACATTATCAATAACAACATCAACAAACTACAACCATTTTTAAATTTAAGACAATATAAAACTTTACCAAACAATTTTTGAGTCAAAGTAGAAATTAAAACCATTAGTAAACAATTAAATATGATGAGAACACTACTCACTAACACTTACATGATGCAGTCAAGGCTATACTTAGAAGAAAAGCAATAACACTAAAAGCTTTTGTTGGAAAATAAGAAAGAAAGTAAATTAGCTAATCAATAGTTCAAGAAATTAGACTAAATTAAAAATAAAACTAGGCAAAGCCAGAAAGAATAATTACAAAGAAAATTATGACTATAAATTATATAAATGGAAAATTAATTCTTGTAAATTTTTTTCCAATGAGTATTATATGTCAAATATTTGCCAACTACATATCATAGACCATATAGATGAATCCTCACAACTGCCCTATGGGGCAGTTCTTACATGGTTTTATAGAATATTATTATATTATTATTATACCATTTTATAGATGAGGAGTTAAAGCGTTATAGAAATTAAATTTCTTTTAATTGGAGCATTTAGTCCATTGATGTTTAAAGTAGCTATTGATAAGTATGTACTTACTGCCATTTTTTAACTTTTTTTTTTTTTCTCAGTGTTTTAGTAGTCCTTCTCTGTTCCTTTCTTCTTCTATACAGAGGGGAAGCAGGGAGGGAGGAGGGTGAAAGGGATAATTTGGTACATGTGTGTGGTGATGGGTTGTAATTAGTATTTTGGTGGTGAACATGATGTAATCTATGCAGAAATAGAAGTAAAATGATGTACACCTGAAATTTTTACAATGTTATAAACCAATGTTACTGCAATAAACAAAAAATTAAATAAATAAATAAATAAAGTATAAAGCTATTAAAAAAAAATTTCTTTTGTAAGCATCCATAGTTCACAGGTGGTGAGGTTGTAATTTGATCATTGTTCTTTCTGATTCCAAGGTTCATTTCTTAACCAGTGTGTTAGTTTTCTATTGCTGCTGTAGCAAATTGCCACAAACCCGGTGACATCAACAACACAAATTTACTGTCTTATTGCTTGGGAGGTCAGAAGTCCAAAATGAGTCTCATTGGGCTAAAATCAAAGTGTTGGCAGAGCTGTGTTTCTTCGGGAAGCTTTAGGGCACAATTCATTTTCTTCCTTTTTTCAGCTTCTAGAGGCTACCACATTCCTTGGCACATGGCCCCTTCCAGCTCCAAAGGCAGCAATGGTCTGCTGAGTCTTTCGAACATAGCCTTACCTGGATGCTGTTCTGCCTCCCTGCTCCTCTCATAAGGATCCTTCTGATTACGTTCGGCCCATCCAGATAATTCAGTATAATTTCCATATTTTAAAGTCAATGAATTCTATCTGGAGCTTTAATTTCCTCTTGTCAGATTACATACTGTATTCACAGGTTCTGGAGATTAGGATATGGACATCTTTGAAGGGCCTGCCACAATAAGCATGCTTGAAATGTTAATCTTCCACGTACTGCCTCTTTGAATATAAAACAGGCAATTTTGATGAGGAAAAAATGTGTAGAAATTAGAAATGAAAATATCTAAATAAATTAATTAAAAGTGAGTTTGTGTTGTATGGATAGGTTCTTAGTAGAAGACACTCTAGCTGTTTAAGTAGAAAGGAATCTGGTAAGGGGTATATCTTGCCCACAGAACCTTTAGGAGGCTGCAACAATACAACCAAACACAGAATTAGCCCAAAGATGCTGCTTTATCTTTCTGGAGTAGAAGCTGCCTACAGGTACTGCTGTCTCCAGATCGTTCTATTTTGCTTCTTTTTACTCTAGTATATCAGTCTGCTTGGGCGGTCCTAATAAAATACCACAGACTGCATGGATAAAACAACAGAAATTGATTTCTCACAGTTTTGGGGGGCTGGGGAAGTCCAAGATCGGGGTGTAAGCATGTTCAGTTTCTGGTGAAGATCTCTTCCTTGCTTGCAGAGATGGATGCTTTCTCCCTGTGTGTTCAAATGGCCTCCTCTTTTTTGTGCTGGGAGGGGGCTAGGGAGCACTCTGATGTCTCTTCTTATAAGGACACTAA
Organism: Diceros bicornis minor; assembly: GCF_020826845.1. Classification (NCBI taxonomy): domain Eukaryota; kingdom Metazoa; phylum Chordata; class Mammalia; order Perissodactyla; family Rhinocerotidae; genus Diceros; species Diceros bicornis. The sequence continues at coordinate 86,077 of NW_026691078.1, forward strand.
TCCTATCAGATTGGGGTCTCACCATTATAACCTCATTTAACCCTGATTATTTCCTTAGAGGCTTTGTCTCCAAATACAACCACACCAGGGGGTTAGAGCACAATTTGGGTGGGGAGAGGACGCAAAGATTCAATCTGCAGCATCTAGTAAGATGGAGTTTCCATGCCTAGCCTGGATTATCATGCAACTAACTTCTAAACACAAGAATCCTGTCGGTACCTTGACTGGCAGAGCTGAAATCTAGCATCGGCACTATACTGAGACAGATATGAAGAAAGGGAGAGGTTGTATTTATTTGTTTGTTTTTTGGAAGGTGAGATTCGCTTGTGGAGAACTATCAAACTGTGGGACGGATGTTCAAAATATTTTTGGGCAGCCCCAGAAAAAGTGTATAAAAGTAGATAGAGAAGAAATATTAAAATAAGTATATTCTGTAAAAATCTTATTAATTAATTTCAAGGGTCTTTCTGTGAAATAGATGAATCATCAGGAAATTATCAAAGTTGACTAAAGTTACTATAGAAAACCTGAGAAGTATGAAGTAAGTGAGAATGTTGCCCTATCCCCTAAAAGAGTGGATCTGGGTTATTTTATAAGATACTTTTTTCAAATCCTCAAGGAACAGATAATTTTCAGCCTATTTCAATGTTTCTAGAACAGCGAAAAAGAAGAAAAGCTACCCTGTAATGCTGATAACCCAACCTAACAAAGAGCATAGAAAGAAATTATCAATCTCAATAATGAATATAGATGCAAAAATGGCAAGTAAATTACCAGCAAATGATATCCAGCTGTATTTAAAGAACTTAATCCATCATGGCCAGTGGGGTTTATTTCATGAATGCAAGAATGGATCATTACCAGGAAATCTATTAATCAGATCCTTCATATCTAAATCAAAATCAAATCAAAATCAAATCAGATCTAAATCAAAATATATTTAACTATCCCTATGTGAAATTTGCTTGAATATAATTATCATTTCTAGCTCAAAATAAAAGACTAGAATTTTTGCCTTGACCCAACAAAACTGTATACAATATATATCTCAGATTCAAAATCTGCATCATGATTCATGTTAATCTTAATTTGTTTAATTGGCTAGTTCATTTAGCACAAATTAAAAGCTACAGATATTCTAAAACAGAGACAACATTTTCATTATTTACAGACAAATTATCTGTGTATTTTGGGGCAACAGAATCATCAGAAAAACTAAAAGAAGACATGTAGCGTGTATAGTGATGGCTCTGTCTTTGAGGTCTGACATCCAGCTGGGCCGTTTGCTCCTTGGGCAATTGTTTAGCATTGGACAATAGTTCAACTTCACTGTCTTATTTTATATAGGTTAAAATAGAGGTGCTACTTGTGCCTGCCCCCTATTTTGAAAGAGTAAAATGGGATTACAGACCTCAAACATTTAGCATGAGGCTGGCACAGTGTGAGTGCTGGTGATGTTGTTCATTATTATTATTGTTGTTGTTAGGATACATAGAATAACAGTTAAATATAAAGTAAATATAAAAGAATCAGTAGATTCCTTATATACCAGTTAACGTCCCATTTGAAATTTTTTTAAAAACCAAAAACATCAAATTTGACTTCTTTTGTTTTATTTATGAAAACATAAAAATACAATCACATCATCGGAAAAGCAATCCCATAAATTCTATCTTAACACATGTAGGAAAATGAAATAAGAGAAAACAGAATAGTAGCAAAAAAGACACTTTGACTTGAAAGACTTACTTTACTAAAATGATGACTTATTTTTTTGCCCACGAACTTTGAATTAATGTCTACAAATTTGTGGAGAGTTGGGGTGACTAATTGACTTTGGATGGTTGTGCTAAGTGCATTTGTACTGGGTCATCACTAACAACTGCTGAAGAATTAAGGAATTACCTACAATCTCTGGGACCTCCTAATTCATTCCATTGATCCTCTGAGGCTAGGAGAATGTGAATACCTCTTTCAAATACAAATCAATTTCCTGTTGTGATTTCATACAAGTAAACAATATAAAAGCATATCAGAAAGAAGTCCAGTACAAATCTTTCTACCATTTTCTCTGTCATTTTCCTTTAATATCATATATATGTTACTTCATGGATATGTTGTTAGTATCTGAAATTGATTTTATTCTTCTTGATTCAATAGTCCCAAAATGAATAAAAATGACCTCTAATTCATTCATCTATTCAGTCATTGATTTACATAACAAATATCTACAGAGTACCTACTCTTATGTCAGGCACTGTAGATGATTGGAATACATTAGCGAACAGAAATGACGTTCTGTGGCTTATATTCTAGTGGCAATTTCCTTCTATTGCAGTTGTATGATTTCTGGGACTTACATGGATTAGAAAAATAAATTATCTGACAATCTCACATCAAAAGATTTGATTTCTCACATCAAAAGAAATCAATATTACTTTGCCAGTAGAAGTCACATTTGGATATTTTAAATATCTTTCTCATAATTCTAATCACATAGAACTGTCCCTATACAACAGAGAATAATTTTAAAAAGTGCAAAACCTATGTCAAATTAAACTTAGTAGATTCAACCATAAATCTGTATCTCCAAGACTTTTTAATATACTAATTATAGTATATTATAATTCTTTAATTTTCATATACTAATTATAGTATAATTATTTAATTTTCTCTGTTATAACAAAATGAATATTCAATTCAACAAATATTTTGAATGACTATGATTGTGTTACATCTTATTTAGCAAAGAGATTTATCTAAAAACACTTTTCTCAAGGACCTTACAGTTGACTGGATAAGATTGTCCAAAAATAATGACCTTTAACATAAATGGGGAATATAGGGGAAAGAAAAAATCAATGAAAAACAGAAGAAAATAAATAAGGGCTAAGGGCATTGCCATGAAGCTCAACGTTGATACAATGGGCAAATGCTAAAAGGTAGATAAAGAGTGAAGGGAAAAAGAAAGTACAGTTTGAGAGAACAGGATAATTAAAGTCATAGAAGTGCAGGAGTGAAAATATACTTGAACATTGAAAGGTGTTAAGAAGTTCGAAGTGGCTGCTATTTTCCAGGGTACGTGGAAACAGTGGTGCTAGATGAGTTTGCAAATGTGTAATTGTGAAAGCCTTAAACACTAGGGTAAGGAGTTTAAACTTTATCCTATAAGCAATAGAATATGGTAAAAGTTTTTGAGGACCAAGATCTAATTTGAACTTTACTTTAATGGTTGATATCATGGAATTAATTTGGGAGAAGGTAGAGAGTAAAGATATAAAGACCCAGTTAGTAAGCTATTACCATGATTCATTTGAGATGTGATATGGATCTGATTTGGGTACTGGAAGAAGGAATGGAAAGGAAGAAGAACTGACAGATTAGATGTGGATGACAGAAAGAACTTGACATGAGTTCGTTATTATCCAGAATAATTTGTGAGGGTGGAGATGCCATTAATCAAAAAAGAGAACATAGGTAAAAAAGGAATTTTTCGTGTAACGAAAACTCCTCCTTGCTTACTTTTAGCTTTGGTTGTGTTTAATTTGTCTTGTGGGAAGAGTTTATGTGGAAACGCAAGCTGACGATAGTATGTTCGAGTTAAGACAAATCTCACATTCAAAATTCTTCCTTATACATACCTTAATATTTTGAATATTAGTGACATTAGCTGTACATTTTATAATGATATTTATAATTACAAAATATTTCATATATTGGTAAGGAATTTAATATGTAAATACTTCCCTAGTCATTGGCTAGATTGTGTTTGAGTGCTCAAATTTCGGTAATTGTTAGAAGGGAGTTCAAGAAAGAGAAGAAAGACAGAGAAGGAGGATAATTAGCATTCAGTACTATCCAAAGAGAATGTTGGATTACTTTTTCTCCTTTCACTTAAAATAAGAATCAATAGAAACAAAATTTTGAAGGATCAGTAAATTAAGATCGTCATTAAGATCGAATTCGATTATGCCAGCGTACCGTGCACAAATAATCAGTGGTTTATGTTCTCCTAGGGAAGCGCCCATAGACTTGGTTTACTTCTCAAAGAAGCAGATTTTAGATTAATGTTTCAAACTTGAATTCATGCAAACCTAACGCACTGTAGTCAGATGTGGTAGGTCTGGCGTGGGACCCAGCATCGTGCTTTTCTAACAAGTTCCAGGAGATAGCGGAGCTGCTGGTCTGTGGAACACACTGAGCAGCAAGGCTCTAGATTGAAAATGTGAACTTTGGAAGAGAAGAGATGAATGCGATGATTTAAATTCCCCAGCGAATCTTTTAGCAATCCAGAGGAAAAAGAAAGCTGTGGAGCTTTTGCTATTAAATTACTGAACTCAGTTTTCTTAGCTGGTTTGATTTCATTCAGATCCTGAGCACTGGCCGTGTCGCTGGAAATGGCTGCTCACATCGCAGAATGTGAAGTCACAGGTCTTTTTCAGTCTCGGTTACCTGAAAATGGAATCTTGAGTTGTGACGAATTCTTAATCTTGGCTCAGCACAGGATAGCCTTGGGTGCCACAGACCCCTGGAAGCAGCACCTCCAGTTCTAATGTTGCTGTGAGATTTCAACAGCCCCTTCATTTTTCCCTCTTTTCTTTGAAGTTTCTTTGATCTCTCAGCTACCTGAAGAGAAAGGGCGAAGTTTCTAGCCTATCGGGAAAATGTCTCTCAACCAGCCCCACTACAAACACAAACAAAAAATAAACCTCAAATGCAGAGTCAATTTTTTTCCTTCTGGTTTTCTTTGCTAAATATTTGATAATGGATTCACAAATTTGTGAGGTAGCTGAAGATTAACTTCCATAACTTCCCAGCCTTCAGAAACCCCTCCTTTGTCCATTCCTAGGAATCCATGAACTTAATTTTTTCCCTCTACTTGTTAACAAGCCATTTATTTGATCTTCTATTCACATGAATGTATACACGATTGACGAAGTGTTATTTCTTCCTTGAAAAATTTACAATGTAGTTAATATAGACTAAGTTTTAACTGCTAAATTTCAGACAGAAAATCAGGAATGCTAAAGAATTAATTTGGGATAATCAGTTCCTTCTCTGTGGTTCTTAAATCATCTCTATTTCTTTTCGAATAGGTCAGTGGAAGACTATCAGCCAAGGCAGTGGCCAGAAGGAATTCACACACGTTGGACTTGGTTCATGATAACTTAGTGAGCACTCGACTAATAATCAGAGGGTGGGGGCCCCTTCTGTTAGTGCAGGACAAGGAAGTTTGGTAATGCAGGACAAGGAAATTTGGAGTCCTCAATACGCAGTGTCATTGCAATTATGGGTAACTGTGGGAAGTACAAGAACCAAAAACTTTTTAGGATTTTAGATATGCATCTAAGTCAATTGTGTTGCCTTGTTTCACTAATTTGGTAGTTTTTACAGTTGATGAAGACCTCTGAAATTTTGTTTAGGCAAAAAATTAAATCATTTGCACTGTGAGAACTGCCACCTAGCCCGTGAATGTCCCTGTTTGGTGCCCAGCATCTGCCTATCAATATGACATTTCTCTCTTCTCTACCCATCCTTACCTGTACGGTCCTTATTATCTTACACCCTACTGCACTGAACAGCAATATTTTATGGTATAAAGATCTCAGAAATTATTATTATAAGCATATATTAAGAATCTATTGTGCTTGGACTGAAGATGGGGACTTTTTTCATTCTCTGGCGTTTCTATTTTAGCTTCCTCTCTCTTATTCTAATCATGACTTAGTGTTTCTGAAAATCAGAATGGTAAATCCACTACACCTATTAAAACTGGTCCAAGAAAGTTTAGCTATATAGGAAATGCCACATGTACATTTTAGGGAAATAGAGCAGATTTCTCCAAAATGTCTCCCTTATCACAATTTCTTGGTTGTTTAAAAGACAATGCAATTGTTTAGCATCCAATAATTTTGAAGATGCGGGATTTTTTTCCTAACGTTTATGCGTATTAAAACATCTTGACTCATTATACTGAATGTTTTATGATTATTCTATCTCATGTCTTTCATATTTAAAATGCATGCTTTATTTTGTGTTTCAGTGGAATATTTATCTGTTTTGATTTCTTTGTACTTCAAGAAAACAATGATCATTACACACAAGTAGAATTTTTTACATTTTATTCTTTTTCTAAGTTTTGGTATTTTGTATTTTGCAAACCAGGAGCATTTTGTTCTTTATCCCTATATATGCTGTAAGTTTCTGGTAATTAGAATATAAAGTAAATATATGAAAGCAAAAAGAAGCAAATCTCTGCTAGAATTTTATTTCTCTAAACAAAGAGGTCAAAACCATTCCTATTTCTACACTGTGTGAGATTAGTGATTGATTCAATCCCATATCTTGTCTTTAAAAAAGGTATTTGGAGTCTCATGAAAGGGACAGAACATTTTGAAACTAATGTTAAAGTTAAAATATATCTGAAATTAGCCATGAAGTTACTTTTTAAACATTTAAATGTTTTCCAGTTATCCATATCTTGAGTAGTTGTGATTCTACAAGAGAAGTACATGGGCTTATGGTGCTGTAGAAACAGGTAAACTCACTTTATCCATTTATAGAATTTTGCAGAGAAATTTCTGTTCATCTTTTCCCACCAATCTCAATTTTATTGCCTCCTGTTTCCTCTCAATGGTTATCATCCCAAGTGAAAATCTGAATATTTTTTTCTATTTTCTCCATCTCTTGGTAATTCTAGTTGCCTTTTTTTGAATATTTTTTTTGCTTGACTACTGAGAGAAACAATAAAAATAAATACATCATTGTATATTATAGTATTTGTTAAGATAAAAAAAGAAGGGAATTTTAAAGGAGATCAACTGGGGATTGAATACAGATTTGGGGATATCACTGAGCAAGTGGTATTTAAGTGGTATTTTCTGAGACCAGCCAAATAGACAGGACTTAGCTGGATTGAGAGTGCAGAGGAATTACCTTCTAGGTAAAGGAAAAGCATGTGCAAAAATCCTGAGGCCAAAACATATTAGGTGGATCGAGAGACTCTGAGGCCAGACTATAACTTGAGGAGTTAAGAAATTGAAAAGGGACCAATGTTTTCACACTGTAGTGAGAAAGTGTGAGAGGGACATGAGATGATATTGGAACAATAATTATTGGAGGCTGTGACAAAGATTTTGGTCCTTTGAGCGTCTAGAAATCATTCACATAAAAATTGTATTTAATATATATATATATTTTTTTTTTTTTTTTAAAGATTTTATTTATTTATTTATTTTCCCCCCAAAGCCCCAGTGGATAGTTGTATGTCATAGCTGCACATCCTTCTAGTTGCTGTATGTGGGACGCGGCCCCAGCATGGCCAGAGAAGCGGTGCGTCGGTGCACGCCCGGGATTCAAACCCGGGCCGCCAGCAGCGGAGCGCGTGCACTTAACCGCTAAGCCACCGGGCCGGCCCTTAATATATTTTTTAATTATTTTTTTATTGAGTAACATTGATTGATAATGTTATATAAATTTCAGGTGTGCATCATTATATTTTGACTTCTGGATGGACTACGTTGTGTTCATCACCAAAAATCTAGTTGCCATACATCACCATACCTATGTGGGTTTTTACCCCTTTCGCCCTCCCCCTCACCCCCTTCCCCTCTGGTAACCACCAACCTATTCTCTGTGTCTGTTTGTATGTTTGTTGTTGTTGTTTTCTCTTTCACATATGAGGGAACTCATATGGTATTTGGCTTTCTCCATATGACTTAATTTCACTTAGCATAATACCCTCAAGGTCCATCCATATTGTTGTAAATGGCAAGATTTTATCTTTTTTTTATGGCTAGTAGTTTTCAGTCGTATATATATACCACATTTTCTTTTCCGTTCATCTGTCAATGGGCACTTAGGTTGTTTCCAAGTCTTGGCTATTGTGAATAATGATGCAATGAACATATGGGTGCTTATATCATTTTGAATCAGTGTTTTCATGTTCTTTGGATAAATATCCAAAGGGGAATAGCTAGATCCCACTGGTATTTCCATTTTTAATTTTTTGAGGAATCTCCGTACTGTTTTCCGTAGAGGTTGCACCAGTTTGCACTCCCACCAACAGTGTATGAGGGTTCCCTTTTCTCCATATCCTCTCCAACACTTGTTATTTCTTGTCTTTTTAGTAATAGCCATTATGATGGGCGTGAGGTGATATCTTATTGTGATTTTGATTTGAATTTCTCTAATAATTAGAGATGTTGAACATCTTTTCACATACCTGTTGGCCATCTGTCTATCTTCTTTGGAAAAATATCTGTTCAGATCCTCTGTCCATTTTTTTAATTGAGTTTTTTGTTATTGTTGTTGTTGTTATTGTTGAGTTATATGAGTTCTTTATATATTTTGTAGATTAATCTCTTGTTGGATATATGATTTTCAAATATTTTCTCCCAGTTGTTGGGTTATCTTTCCATTTTGTTCCTGGTTTCCTTTGTGTAGCAGAAGCTCTCTAGTCTGATGTAGTCCCATTTGTTTATTTTTTCTTTTGTTTCCCTTGCCTGATGACACATGGTATTCAAAAAGATCCTGCTAAGACCCATGGCGAAGAGCGTACTGCGTGTGTTTCCTTATAGGAGTTTTATGGTTTCAGATCTTACATTCAAGCCTTTAAACCATTTTGAGTTAATTTTTGTGTATGGAGTAAGATAACGGTCTACTTTCATTCTTTTGCATGTGGCTGTCCAGTTTTCCCAACACCATTTATTGGAGAGACTTTCCTTTCTCCATTGTATGTTCTTGGCTCCCTTGTCAAAAATTAGCTGTCCATAGATGTGTGGGTTTATTTCCGGGATCTCCATTCTGTTCCATTGATCTGTGTGTCTGTTTCTGTACCAGTATCATGCTGTTTTGATTGCTATAGCTTTGTAGTATGCTTTGAAATCAAGGAGTGTGATGCCTCCAGCTTTGTTCTTTTTTCTCAGGATTGCTTTGGCTATTTGGGGTCTTTTGTTCCATATAATGCTTTGTATTGAATGAACATTCAGATTGAGGGAGTTTTTTTTCTTTCCTCAGGTTTCCACATAGAAATTTTTATCATTACTTTCATAAGTTCCATGATAGATTTTTAAAAGCACCCTTCTAGAAAGACTACTGAAAATCCTTGGGTTCTATATATTTATTTTTGGGTTCTATATATCTATATTTATTTTTATTTGTTCTTGTCATATATATTCTTAAAAAAATATATTTGTATAAGTAGAAAATATAACTTTCCTCTCATTTTTGGAACATTTTTAGCTTTATAACTTTTATAAACATTGCTCTCTCTAACATATGGGATATCTGCAAAATATTATGACTAATTGTCTGTTGAAACCAGAAAGTCATCTTCCGTTGACACATCGAAGATACCGAAAAGCTACTTCATTAGGAGAAAGTGTATCCTCAGTAATATTTATTTTATACTTACTCGTGCTCTGATGGACTGTTTTGTTCTCTTCCTGGCCACTTAGGCATTTCATTAATGAGACAATTCACTTCTTAGAGCTTTGAGTTTAGATATATTTTAATTATGCCATATGCTTCACTAAAAATGGAGCTATTATAGATATCATTAAATTCAAGCTTTTATCACAATCGTTTCAGTTGGAAGGCTTTGCATGAGAAAAAGATGCAGAGAAAGTATTGATACTGAGAATAAGATTATACCCATAAAATCCTTGTTGCATTAAACATTTTTAATTTTAACTGATTTAGGTATTGGTTTTCTGCCATTTTGCTTGGGAAGATCACTTAGATCAAAATAATTCTTTATCAGCAAGTTTAAAACACATTGACCATGTATTTATTCAATTTCAAATGATCTTCTTAGCCAATCAGTGAACTAGCCTGAAATAAAAGCTCTTTTCCTTAATCTCTAATACATTTCAATATGTAAGCATTTTAGGTGCTTTGTCCTTCAAATTGATATCATTTTAAATGAGTTTGTATACACTTAATGTACTTCCTTTCTTTTTATGAGTAATTTTGTTGCATTTTACCAATTTTTTATCTCCAGATTTCTTCTAGTTAATTCATCTCTTTACGATAATGAAGGACAAACTAATTGCTGACTTAGCTGAATTATCTAACCCGATATTATATCAGTTGATTCAGGTGATATAGAGGATACAACTTCTTGCTCTTTTGATAATAACTTTTTCATCTTGAAATGTTTAACACTGTTTATTTCTCTTTTTTCTTGTCTCAAATTCATCCTTCCTTGTTGCTTCTTTCTGCTCAGCTAATTTATTTCATTTCCTTTGATCTAGAGATTTAAAAATTATAGCTAGTTTTATAAAGACTCAATATTGTAAAGATGTCCATTATTCTCTGGTGAATCTATAGATTCAATGCAATCTTAATTAACATTGAACCACGATGTTTTGTGTGTGAAAATTTCAAGCTGATTTTTAATTTTATGTGGATCAAGAATTCTTGGACCAGGTATAACCAAGAAAATCTTGAAAATAAGAACATATCAAAACGTTTAGTAAAGACACTTTCATGAAGACGGTATGAGATTCATCTAAATACAGCCTAACGGAACAAAGTGGAGAATCCAGAACCAGAATGACAAAGGTAGTACAGCAGGACATTGGTGCAAAAATGTTTTATGTGGTGGCAGCCACAAAAGCTAGGGCTCCAGGCATGTGTACAAGCTCCTTCCAGAGAGATGTTGGTGGCCTGATTTTATCCTTGGAGTGAGCCGGAGGGAGAAGGCAGTGGAAGTACCAACACGTTAATTAGAAGCTGCAAGCTCAGGCAGCAGTTTGTAAAGTACACAGTCAAATCCCTTTCAGGGAAGGACTGAGAGATGGGTGTTTTTGCCTACTCCCTCTGTGCTGAGCCCTGGGCAGATGATTTAGGTGAGTGCTCATGTGATCACTAGTTAAGAACTGCTTCTTTGTTTGCTACAGTCTTTTATAACTCATGAGTGCAAGCCCCATTGGCTATCAGTGCCAGGCAATCTAGGGGCCATCTCTTGGGTGTCAAATGCAAAACCTGGCACGTGAATAGCTAAAATCTAAAATATTGACATTGCATAGTTTTGGCAGGAGTGTAAAGCAAGTGGGAGTCTTGATTACTACTTGAAGGACTATAAATTGGTATAACCACTTTGTAAAACTATCTGACGGTATTTACTAAAGTTTAGCACCAACTTGCCTTATCATCCAGCAGTTCTACTCCTAGATATTTCCCAAAGAGGAATGAATGCTGCAAAATATATATACAAGAAGGCACATAACAGCGTTATTCATAATGTCTCTCAACTAGAAACTATCCAAGTATTCATCAAGAGATGATTTTGGCGGGGCCTGCCCTGTGGCCGAGTGGTTCAAGTTCTGCATGCTCTGCTTAAGTGGTCCAGGTTCATGAGTTCATGGGTTTGGATCCCGGTCGTGGACCTGCTCCACTCATCAGCCATGCTGTGGTGGTGACCCACATCCAAAATAGAGGAGTATTGGCATGGATGTTAGCTCAGGGCAAAACTTCCTCGCCAAAAAAAATCAAAGAGTAGATTTTGGCAAATATATATCTGTGAAAACTATTGAGCTATTATTATAATTTACAATAACACAAAAGAATCTCACTAATTCATTGAAAATTCATCAATGATCTTAGCCTATGTGATTTTAGCACTTTTTTTGCATGCACAGTATACTGAGGAAATAATATATTTAAGCAAGCACTACACAAATAACTTTCATTTTAAAAAGAAAAAGTATTTTTTAATTTAAAATTAGAGGTAATAGGGAATGAAAAAATAGAGAAAAAGGAGGAGGAGGGAAATAGATTAGGAGTTGAAATATTTATAAGTATTTTTCCATTGATTATTTTCATTGTAAAGCAGTAAGTGTTGTGAGAAATAGGAAAGAATTAGATCTTGACTAAACTAAAAATTTGGTTGATAAGACTAAACAAAATGAGAAGAGAAGTAAATAAATGTCTAAACAAATCTTGATGGATACAAAGGGGAGGGAGAGTCTAAGTGTGGCCAGGAATCAGGAATGCTGGAGGAAATGGCATTTGGCATGGCTCTTGAAGGATGGGAAAGATACTGACAGATGGTATTATCCAGGAGGGTTTCTCAGAGGGGTTAACATATGGAAGTAGGAATGTATAGGGCAAATTTGGGAAACCAACAAATCAGGAATTTCTGGACTGCATCAATTTAGAAGGTAAATGTGGCAGAAAACGACGGGAAGGTGAGTTGGGTTCAGATGCTGGGTAGAGTTGAATTCCATTCTAAGTAATTTGAACCTTTTTCTATCAACATTGAGTTCCTGTGGAAGGATTTGAGTAGGAAGTTGATGTTTGATCTATGTTCTGAGAATGTAATTGGAGGAAATGTGAAGGGAGGATTTAGCTGGGGAAAAATTACATGACTTTAGGGGAATTTTCAGAGAACACAATCCCCGTATTTAATACATGATAAAAGAGGCTCATTATCAATTGATAGCACAGGAAATGATAGAACCCAGATTTCTGAATTTTTAACCCAAGTAATCTTTTCTCTAGAATTAGGAATAGGGGCAAGCTATTGAATGGTCTAGGTGAGAAGAGATGATGGTGTGAACTAGGGTAGTGGGAATAAGAATAAATTGACACAGGAGAGAGACTTTGGAAAGGTGTGACTGAGAGGATTTGGTAACTAATTATATGTGGGGAATGAAGGAGAATATTTTTGGATTCCAGCTTGAATGACTGGAAAGAGGAGGAAGTTTTTAACTGAGCCGGGAAAGAGGAGAACCAGCAGGTTTGCGAGGGAATCAAAGAAGATGTTTAATTTATTTCTGTGTATAAATCACTAACTTTACTTGGGAATCAGCAGTAAGTTCAGAAGTTCTATTGAAGATTCCTTTTCAAGGCTGAGATGATATGTCAAAATGATTAGTTCAGCTGTTTGAATGATTTACTCAAGTCAATTGCTAAAAATTAGATTGATTATTCGAGTAACCAGATAAATGCACTTTTTGATTTTCACTTAGTTGTTTTAGCATTCTGTAGACATCTTAGGAATTTTCCTTCATAAAAGTATGTCTGATATTTGTTTTTTTGAATTTTATTTTGGGCGTCATCTAAGTTAACTATGGCAAGAGGGAGAAAAAGATGCATCGTTCAACAGCAGCCGCATTTTTCCCCAAGCAGCTTTGAAATACAACATTGAAAGTTCTCTATCCATAATGATTTATTTATTCAAAAATAGTGATTGAGTTCTTCCTATGATGCAGACATTGTGACATGCCTAGGATTACAAAGGTGAGTGAAAACGGAGGCAGACCTTGCTCTCCTGGAGTTGACTGATTAATGTGGAAGCCAAGGATCTATCAATTCATCACCAAATGTAGTGGTTTAATCATAAATACTGATGAGTGCTCTGCAGGAAAGTCATACTGTGCTATGTGAGGGTGAGGCTGAGAAAGCTCTGTATCTCTGTCTACAATCAGTGTATTAAAAAGAATTAGCACAAATAGTGTTTGAGAATCTAATTCGAATATGTTTTTCAAATAATATAAACAGTATCACTCTAAGAATCTAAACTAAATGCTGATCCAGATCAGTAAAGGTTGTGATTAAATCTTGTTCTAATATATTATAATTTACTAAAAGCTGAATGTATGGGTCATGACATACCAGGAAAATTAGGATAAGGTCTTTTTTCTATGAATGTACTTTTCATCTCAAGATATTTAACTCATTTGAATTTTTTTGTGAAGTGAAATCTGAGCCAATTTAATTAATTCTAAATGATACTTGAAAAATACTACTTTCTAAACTTTGCTAGAATCATCTGGTCTATTCGATTCGCACTTTATTTTTGTAGAATTTTATTATGGAAATTATCTCTGTTTAGTCTAACAGAGAATTTTAGACACAACATATAACCCTAACCCAAAACAAACACAATGGAATACTACTCAGCCATAAGAAACGATGAAATCCAGCCATTTGTGACAACATGGATGGACATTGAGGGTATAATGCAAAGTGAAATAAGTCAGAGGGAGAAGGTCAAATACCGTATGATTTCCTTCATTAAGTAGTAGATAATAACGACAATAAACAAACACACAGAGACAGAGATTGGATTGGTGGTTACCAGAGGGGAAGGGGGGAGGGAGGAGGGCAAAAGGGATAATTCAGCACAAGTGTGTGGTGATGGGTTGTAATTAGTATTTGGGTGGTGAACATGATGTAATCTATGCAGAAATAGAAGTATAAAGATGTACACCTGAAATTTATACAATGTTATAAACCAATGTTACTGCAATAAACAAAAAATTAAAAAAAAATTTTGTATTATATGCAGAATACCTTGGATTATTGGAAGACACATCTCTTGGTCTCCTCCTACTTCTGGGTTGATTCTTTATCTCCTGCGCTGGCTTCTTGGTCTCTAACCTCTACTTAAACCTGCTGTTCTCCAAATCCTGACTTCAGTTCCTTCTCTTGCTATCCGCCACCTTGAGTAACCTCATTTGTTCCAACAGTGTAATTATCATCAGTAATATAACTCTTATGTCTTCATTTGTAGAACATGGTGATTTGCTGATTGGGCATCTCCAGCTGCTTTTCCTCAGGTGTCTCATGATGAAGAGTTTGGTTCTGAAGTTAGATACCTAGGTTTGAATCCTTGCTTTACCACTTACCAATTGTGTGTCTTTTAAAGATATTACTTAACTTCTCTGTATTTTGGTTTCTTTATCTCTAAAATGATAGAATAATGGCATGTACATCATAGGGTTGTTTTGAGGCTTAAATAAGGTACTATTTAACAGTGCCTAAAACACTTATCTAATTGTTCCATGTGTTTATGAAAAGGAGTTGCATTCCCAAACTGCAGAGAGGGAGAAATAGCTGTTAGATCCACCTACTATTTGATTTATTAGATTCCTATGTATTCTTCCTTTCTCTATCTAAATAATTTTATGTCTGCTTATAGATACTATTATATAGATACTATTATAGATATATAATATAGAATATATATAATCTATATAAGTATATAGATAATATATTAGATAATAATACAGATAATAATCTGTATAAATAATATAGATACTATTATTTGTTTCACTGAAGATCAAGGCAGTACTACATTATGTATCGTTTTTACTTTTTGGTGAGGAAGATTGGCCCTCAGCTAACATCTGTGCCAATCTTCCCCAAATTTTGTATGTGGGATGCCACCACAGCATGGCGAGTGTTGCGTAGGTCCAAACACAACAAACCCGGGATCCAAACTGGCAAACCCCAGGCTGCAGAAGTGGAGCGCATGAACTTAACCACTATGCAACCAGGCCGGCCCCTATTTATCTTTTAACATGCCTCCCAGATATTTTAGGACAAGGTGGTAAAGTGAGTTAGTGCTTAAATGTAAATGTTAATGGAAGATAACATAATAAAAACAAATATAGAGTTATAGCTATGCTCAAATATAAGGCATGTATCTCCACGGAGCAGAATGTGCACCATGGTAAACAGAGCTGATTTTGTGGGCCTGCTGGCCTCTGGGTTAGTAGATGCGCAGTGGAAGCCGGAAGTTTAGCTCCTATCAGTAAAGTGCATTAGAAATGATTTTCAAATAAAATATTTCATTGGTTGAAAATAGAGATTAAGATGTGACACCTGCTCACAAGATGTGGCCGGAGAAAACTGCCTCCAAGTTTGTAAATTGATTTCCGAGAGCCCAGTCAAAGTACCTTGACTGACTCTGCCATGTCCCTTAACACACTGGGAGTAGACCCATATTTTTGACAGATAGGGCCAGCTACAGGCATCTTTAAAAGAGCCAAAGTGGGGTGATGCACAGGGAGAAAGAGAGTGGGGAAGAGGGAGAGGAAGAGCATGTGCAGTATTAGTAATAACAACAGAAATCTTCCACTAAATGTGAACCTGAGAATAAAATTTTAAAGTGCATTTAATATCATGCTAAGAAGACAAAACAAGGGGCCTGCCCAGTGGTGTAGTGGGTAAGTTTATGTGCTCCCCTTCAGCGGGTTGGGGTTCACTGATTTGGATCCGGAGTGCGGACCTATGCACTGCTCCTCAAGCCATGGTGTGGCAGCGTCCCACATACAAAATAGAAGAAAATGGGCATGGGTGTTAGCTCAGGGTTAATATTCCTCAGCAAAAAGAGGAAGATTGGCAGCAGATGTTAGCTCAGGGCTGATCTTCCTCACAAAAAAAAAAAAAAGAAAAAATAATTTTTCCTGGATAAAAACAATTTTCTATAATATTTTGATAGAGACTTTAAGTATGTTGTGGCTGTTCAACAAATCGAATTAATACCTAGCTTCTATGAAAAGAGAATAAAAAATTATGCTCTCAAAAATTATATCCTAAACACTCCAACAGTATATGTCACATAGTAATCCCTCAATAAATAGTCCATGAATAAATTAATAAAAAAATAGACCAATATCACTAATGAACATAAGACTAAAGATATGAAATAAAATATTAGCAAATAAAACTTAGCAGTGCTTATAAAAAAGTATAAAATATTGGCAAACTGAATTTATCAGTGTATACGTTTAAAAAATCATATTATGATCAAATATGGTTTATCCCAGTAATCCAAGGAAGTTCAACACCACAAAATCTATTATCGCAGTGTATATTTAGTTGATAGTGTGATGTACCACTAGATACTCTTTTTGGACTTGAGGACTATTTTCCTATGGCTGGGAATGCTATTTCCTAGCAGATAGTCCTCAGCTACTGGTCATTTCCAAGAAATGAGTGGATGAAGAGAGTCACCTTGTCCGAGGTTAAGCTCCTTTTCCTAAAAATTTGCATTAAATGACTGGTCCATGAAGGAAGTTAAGGCCATGGCCCCCTCCCGCCAATTTAAGAAAAGTCTGACATACCATCCCACCTCAGCTGTGGAGCCTCTTGTAGTGTTGGCTGATGTTTCCCTTGAGATTTCATTACAGACTAACTTCTCGCTCTGCCCCATCCTGCCTCTTTCCCTTTCCTTCCATAGATGATGATCCCAAGGCTTGATTCCTGATCATCTTCCTACATGTTAATTTCCATCTCAGAATCTGCATCGTGGGAAACCCAACTAAAGATGGAATAATACTAGTACAGTCACGTGTGGCATAATGATGTTTCAGTCCATGATGGACCACATATACAATGGTAGTCCCATTATAATAGTACCATATGGTCTAGGTGTGTAGTAGGCTGTACCATCTAGGTTTGTGTGAGGACACTCTATGATGTTCACACAACGATGAAATTGCCTGAGGACACATTTCTCAGAATGCATCCCATTGTTAAGTGACTTGTGACTGTACATTAAAGAAAAATATACAGGAAAAACATTTGAATGATTTAACATTTACTGAAGATATATCTCTTAGGAAACTAGAAATTGAAGAGTATATCCATAAAGTGATAAAATATGTTAAACCAGAAGCAAATCCAAGAAAATCCCCAGAAAGAGCATTGGAACTAATAAGAAAGTGAAGCAAGTTTTCTTACATAAAAAATCAACATGCAAAGGCTCAAAAGCATCCCTACACAACAAGAAAAACTAATAGAGAATATAATAAAAAACACATTAATAATAGCAGTTAACAGTTTTTGAGTATGTACTGTTTGCCTGGTACTTTGATAAAAAGATTTACATGTTCCCAAGTAAGGTATGAATAAGCATCTAGGAATAAACTTAACAAAAAATGGCAATGTGTATATGGAGAAAATTATAGAAAGATATTTAAAGATATAAAAGAAAATCTGAATAAACGAAGGATATGCCATTTTAGGGATCATAAGATTCACAAAACTTTCAGAAGCTAATCTTGATATTTATACATAAGATCTAAGTGCCAAGAAGAGCCAAGACATTTTTGAAAAAGTTGGAGAAACTTTCCTTATCCTATATAAACTTACTATAAATCTAGGAGAATAAAGACAGAGTAGTATTAGGGTAGAGATAAATAAAAATAGAGCCATGTAACAAAATAGAGAGCTCCAAAACAGGCTGTGAGTATATGGAGCCCTGATCCATGACAGATGGAGCATGCACATCAGTGGAGAAAGAATACAGCAAATGGTTCTGGGACAATTGACTAACCTTATAGAAACAAATCAATTTAGATTTTAATTACACCAGGCACAAAGATCAATTCTAGCTAGGATAAAAAAACCTTAACGCAAAAAGCAAACCTTTAAAAACTTTCAGAAGAAAATATTGGTGTCATATTTATGATCTGGTGGTTGGCAAGGATAATTTCAAGATGACAAAAAAGCTCAATCCCTAAAGGAACCAACTGATGCATTGACTTCATTAAAATTTAAGTATTCTGAGTATCAAAAGATATCACACGACTTCATTTTTTATTATTGCTTAACTTGTTTTTAATACTTTATTACATATTTATGGATTTTCAAACATTATATATATGAACATTTCATAAATAACATCCTAACTTGGTTTTTCTTTTCATTTAATAATATATATATATTTTTAAGAGGATAAATGTAGCCTTACGTCATTCATTTTTTTTTTTTTTTGTGAGGAAGATCAGCCCTGAGCTAACATCCATGCCAATCCTCCTCTTTTTGCTGAGGAAGACTGGCCCTGGGCTAACATCTGTGCTCATCTTCCTCTACTTTATATGGGACGCCGCCACAGCATGGCCTGACAAGTGGTGCATCAGTGCACACCTGGGATCGAACCTGGGCTGCCAGCAGCGGAGCGTGGGCACTTAACCACTACGGCTTAATGGTTAATGAACGGGGCCAGCCCCATTTCATTCATTTTTAATTTCCATAACATACTGAGTTGCAAGAATATTCCTCAACATACACATTGATAGAAATTTATATTGTTTACTATTTTTTCTTTTTATGAATAATGTGGCTATGAACACTGTTGCAATATGACCTTGCATGAGGTTTTCTCTAGAGAGAAAGTATGTAGAAAAGCTAAAGAAAGAAGGTAGACCATTATCTTACACCATACACAAAAATTAACTGAAAATGGATTAAAGACTTGAATGTAAGACCTGAAACAATAAAACTCCTAGAAGAAAATATAGGCAGTCCACTCTTTGATATTGGCCTTAGTGGTATTTTTTCAAATACCATGTCTACTCAGGCAAGGGAAACAAAAGAAAAAATAAACAAATCAGACTACATCAGACTAAAAAACTTTTGCAAGGCAAAGGAAACCATGAAAAAAATGAAAGACAACCCACCAACTGGGAGAAAATGTCTGCCAATCATATATCCAACAAAGGGTTAATTTCCAAAATATACAAAGAACTTACACAACTCAACAACAAAAAAACAGTCCAATCAAAAAATGGGCAAAGAATATGAACAGACATTTTTCCAAAGAAGATATATGGTTGGCCAACAGACACATGAACAGATGTTCAACATCACCGATTATTAAGGAAATGTAAATCAAAACTCCAATGAGATACTACCTCACACCTGTCAGAATGGCTATAATTACCAAGACAAGAAATAACAAGTGTTGGAGAGGATGTGGAGAAATGGGAACCCTCATACCCTGCTGGTGGGAATGCAAACTGGTGTAGCCGCTGTGGAAAACAGTATGGAGATTTATCAAAAAATTAAAAATAGAAATACTAGTGGAATCCTGCTATCTCACTTCTGGGTATTTATCCAAAGAACATGAAACAAACAATTCAAAGAGATCTGTGTGTACATCCCTATGTTCATTGCAGCATTATTCATAATAGCCAAGACATGGAAGCAACTCAAGTGCCCATCCATGAATGAGTGGATAAAGAAGATTTGCTATATATATATATATACACACACACACACACACACAAAGGAATACTACTCAGCCATAAAAAAGAGAAAATTGTGCCATTTGCAACAACACGGGTGGACCTTAAAGGTATCATGCTAAGTGAAATAAGCTAGACAGGGCACGACACCATATGATTTCCCTCATGTGGAAGATAAACAAACACACAGATAAGGAGAACAGATCAGTGGTTACCAGAGGGAAAGAGGAGGGGAGGATGAAAGGAGTAAGGGGCACATGTACGGTGAGGGATACAAATTAGACTATTGGTGGTGAGCACGATGCAGTCTAGACAGAAACCGATACATAATAATGTACACCTGAAATTATACAGTGTTATAAGCCAATATGACCTCCATAAAATAATTAAGTAAAAAAACAAAATTAAAGGAAGGAGGCAGATAGGATGAGGGACAACACATGGAGTTTCATACAGAACAATGAAAGAAATTAAAAAAGTTGAAGCAAATATGGCATAAAGTTAAAATTTGTAAACGTTAGGTGGAGGGCACATAGCTCTTCCTCATATTATACTACATGATTTTTTATATATTTGAAACATTTCATATGAGAGAGAACTCCTTGTTTTCTTAGTGCTTTCTGCATTGAGTTCAACTTTATATGGTATTGATATCATGAACTCTTCTTTTTGTTTTTCTCTGATGTGTATTTGCGTAACCTGCTACTTGCAACATTTCCGAGTTATTTTCTTCAAGATGCAGTTTTAATTTAATTACTGCATAAAAAATAGATATTGTTTCTTGATTCAGTCTGACATCCCTTTTTCCTTCTAATAAATAGGTAAGTTGATCTTACTCATATTTTTCAACTGCTTCATGGAGGTATAATTCATATACAATACAATTAACCCATTTAAATTCAGTCATTTAAAGTATACAATTCCATGTTTATTTGGTAATTCATTCACATAGTTATGCAATCGTTGCCAATTAATCAACCTAACTTGAGAACATTTTTGCCTTTCAAAACAGAAGCTTTATACCCCTCCAGTTAGTTTCCTTTTTTTTTTCCCCCCACCACAACCTTCTGCTGGGCAAACATTACTCTAATTTCTGTCTCGCTGGTATTGCCTATTTTGGACATTTCATATAAATGGAATCACACGGTATGTGCTTTTTTTGTGTCTGGCTTCTTTCACTTAGCGTGCCTTTGAGTTTCTTCCACATTGTAGTACATATCATCACTTCATTCCCTTTCATTCCCAGATAATATTCCATGCATTTGTTTATTCATTGATAAGTTGATAGACATTTTGATTGTTTCCACGTTTTATGCTACTTTGAAGGCTGCTATGAACGTTTATGTACAAGTTTCTGTATGGATGTATAATTTCATTTTTTTGTTTTGCTAGAAATGTAATTGCTAGGTTATAAGGTAACATTTTGTCAAACACGTATGCTTAACATTTTAAGGAAGGAAACTTCTTTCCTTAAAGGAAGGAAGGAAACCTTCCAAACTGTTTTACAAATCAGCTGCAGCATTTTCCATTCCCATCAGCAACATATGAGAGCTCCTGCACCTCCACATCCCCATCAACACTTGTCGTTGTCTGGCGTTTAAATTATAGCCATTTATAGTGGGCATGAAGTAGTATTTCATTTTGGTTTGATTTGCATTTTCTGAGTGAATAATGGCGTTAAACATCTTTTCATGTGGTTATTGACCATTTGTGTATCTTCTTTTGAGAAATGTTTATGTAAATACTCTGCCCCTTTTTGAATTTATTTATTTTTTTTTGTGAGGAAGATCAGCCCTGAGGTAACATCCACGCCAATCCTCCTCTTTTTGCTGAGGAAGACTGGCCCTGGGCTAACATCCGTGTCCATCTTCCTCTACTTTATATGGGACGCCACCACAGCATGGCTTGATAAGCGGTGTGTAGGTCCACACCTGGGATCTAAACCTGCAAACCCGGGGCCACTAAATTGGAGCGAGTGAACTTAACCACTATGCCACCGGACAGGCCCCCTAGCCTCAATTTTTTTTTCTTTTTTTTTTTTGTGAGGAAGATCGGCCCTGAGCTAACATCTGCCAATCCTCCTCTTTTTGCTGAGGAAGACTGGCCCTGGGCTAACATCCATGCCTATCTTCCTCCACTTTATACGGGCAGCCGCCACAGCATGGCTTGACAAGTGGTGCGTCGGTGCATACCCGGGATCCGAACTGGCGAACCCTGGGCCACCGCAGCATAGCTGGCGCACTTAAGCGCTTGCGCCACTGGGATGGCCCCTAGCCTCAAATTTTTGATAAAGAAATATAAAGTTATAGTCCTCTTTCGACCCCTCCCATAAGAAAGTAAAAAGGCAAAGCATAGCCTGTGAGAACATATTCACTATGTCTGTCTCTCTGTCTCACTCTGTTTCTATGCTTCTCTCTCTGTCTTTCTCTCTTTATCTGTAATTGCCTATCTGTCATCTATCTGTCTATCAATCTGTCTATCTATCTATCTATCTATCTATCTGTCTATCTATCTATCTGATCTTTCCCCAGAAGAAACTGCTATCATGAATTTGACATTTCTCTTTCAAGTATGTATTTAAAATTGTTTTAATATTTGTCATTCATTCACTCATTAAGTATATAGTAAATGCCCAATATGCGCTAGGCATTATTCTAAATGCTAGGGATAAAGCAGTAAAAAATGTAGAAAAAATTCCTTCTTCCTCTATTGGAACTTATATTCTAGAAGAAAAGACAGTAAACATGATTTTAGGAATAATTAATGCTATGTGAAAACAGCAGTTAAGGTAATAAAAGGTATTAGGTATGTATATGTGTTTGTGAGGGGTATTTTTTGATAAGTTGGTCAGGCAAGGCAGTCTTGAGCGGGTTATATGTCAGCAGAGACTTGAATGACACGAACAATCAAGAAAATTTGGAGGAAGAGCGTCTAGCAGAGGTTTCTCTTGACTCTAGTACAACCACAGCATTTTGAGCTATCGATCTTGTGTTTAATTATCTCTGCTGAACTGACGCTGGTCCACAGCTACACGGTGACTGTGCCTTCTCTCTTTTTTACTCTTCAAGTTCTTGCCATTTCTGTTGGTTGAAGACAGTCACAGAAAAGGAAAAGGATCGCATGTTTGAGTTTTATCACTTTTTGCTCCATGTTTCCTAAGGAAATCTTTAAGATTCGATGGGAATCTTTGATTTTGCCATTGGCTTGTCAGTACTGTTTGCCACATGGCTTCAGGGAAATGTTGTTGGAGTTTTAAAGGATTATGTGAATTATTTGTAGGTCATAATACATGAGAATAATGCATCTCGTTAGACATCTTGGCTGGTATATGTAATAACTGGTGTTTTCCTTGATTTGGGCCATACTCCATTCTGTTTTATAGATAATAATACTATTTTAATTGCAGATAGTGTCTATTGCATAATTAAATTAAAGATGAAGTTTTCTTTTCATGTACTTTTTAATTTTATTGATTTATTTTGAGGATGCTAAGAGGCAAATGGGTGGAAAAGACTGACTCCAACACCTTTTGAAGGAAGTTAAAATATAATCAGATTTTCTAACATTTAAATTATACCTGAATGCTAATTTATTGTAACATGATTACTGTTAAATATAATTGACACTTTCAAAGAATTTTTAAAATTCATGTGATGAAACCATTTTTACCTTTCTTTTTATCCATATTATTTTTTATCTTATAAATTAAAATTTAGATGGTTTACTTATTAGGTTATTAGCTATACAGATTAATAGCCTAAATACTTTTAATATAAAACCATTACTATTTCTGTTTTATGTATGTCGTCGTATGTTGAAATTTTACACAATTAAAATTGTTATTAATAGCTTTCTGCCTTCATTGGGGTTTCATTTTTAAACTAAATCTATTATTCTCTAGATTCAACATTAGTATAGTAATTTTTTTAATTGCTTGCTCTTTTAACTACTAAGATTTTAATACATATTTGTGGTAAGCCTAATTTTTAAATGGCTCCCATGACCTTCACCCTATGGTGTTACTTCCATGATTATGTCACGTTATATGGAAAAAGGTAAATTTTTCTGTCGGTCCTAATTTAATCACACAAGCCCTTTAAAAGCAGAGAAGTTTTCCCACTTGCAAGAGAGAGAGTCAAAGCATAGAGAAAGAGTCATTGCTCCATTGCTGGCTTTGAAGAGGGACGAGCAAATCCAAGGACCGAGGTGCACTCTCTAAAAGCTGAGAGCCACCCTGGTTGACAGCCACCAAGGACACTGCGATCTCAGTCCTACAGCCACGTGGAACTAGATCCACCAACAACCTAAATGATCCTTGCAGTGGATTCTTCCCCGAGTTTGTAGAGAAGAGCTACCCCAGCTGACAGCTTGATTTCAGCCTTGTGAGACCGAAAGCAGTAAACCCAGTGAAGCCCACCTACACTTCTAACTTAGACAACAGGGAAATAAGGAATGTTTTTTTTTTTTCTTAATTTTTTGTTTATTGCAGTAACATTGGTTTATAACATTGTAAAAATTTCAGGTGTACATCATTATACTTCTATTTCTGCATAGATTACATCATGTTCACCACCAAAATACTAAATACAACCCATCACCACACACTTGTGCCGAATTATCCCTTTCACCCTCCTCCCTCCCCCCTTCCCCTCTGGTAGTAGGAAGGTTTTTAAAGTGCTGTGTTTGTGGTACTTTGTTACACAGCGGTAGAAAACTAATATGATATTAAAACATAAATAATCATAAAAATGTTCTGTTTTCTTTTTAATTAATTAAAATGCTTCAGATGATTTAATATGTTTGTAAACATCTATTTTGGTTTTACATCGTTGGCAGTAAGAGTAGGTTTTTTTTTTCTTTTTCTTTGAGAGCCTCTGTAAAGGGGTCTGGTTATACAGGAGGCGTATGATGCAGTTTCTGTAAACGTAAGGTCTTAACCCATGTTTCTAGGCTTAGGTCCAATCCAAACAGATCTGATAACACAGCGAGCCTTCACAAGTAAGCCGCTCTCTTGGAGGAAGAAATTTTCCCCTGTGAAATATTAAATCTCGTAGAGCAGCACGAACTGTTTACTAGTTTCCCTTCCCTTCAATACGCCTTTAATGTTTTGAAAGAGTTTGACTCATTTCACGTGTGGGATCAGTTTACCACTGGCTCGATATAAATCAGAGTTATAAGTAACTTGCAATGCTATACCTTAAGATTTCTGAAATGCTTTGAATTTCTAAACTTTCACTTTTATAGAAAAAAGTCTGAAAAATGCTATTCCAAAAAAATGAATTTATTTAAATGATATCAAGGGAAAAGATGTCTTTCCTCATGTTAAACATATATATGTGCATGTATATGCATATATAATCTATATACATATAATATATGTGTGTGTATATAATCTGTTACAGACTTCAGAGTAATCCCAACTTCATGGGTGTCTTTGGCCCTGGCTAACACCTATGATATATTACTCAGTTACATTATTCATAAATTTTTCCACTGAACGTCAAGTAAGTGCCATGTCCTTTATTGAAATTGTATATACATCCTGAATAACTTATAGTCTCTACCTTTCAGGAGCTACATAGAAACAGATGAGAAACATAAAATGTGATAAATTTTATAAGAAATATGCGAAGATAATAAAGAATTTTGATTCACTGCATATAGAAATTTATAGTAGTAGAGGGTATACTAAAGGGATTTTATTTTACTGTATTTGTTTAAATGCCACAGGCAATACTTTCCTGAACTCTATCTTCATTATAAACAACAAAATATGAATAGGATACAATTTAATTTTTAATCTCCTCCAATAAAAACTGAAACAAGTACATTATTCTTCATTTATCTTTCTATGTTTTGTATCCTTTAAGATAGTGAAAATAAAAGCACTCAATTTATAGTGTTGTAGAAATATTAAGGAATCATTTTTTCCAATATGTCAACTATGCCTTCGTTATCATGGGCAGAAAGTGTCAAGGGTTTTTTTTTTTAAATCTATATTTTATCACAATACGAGACTTGTAATAACAAAAGGAAAGTTATTAGTTTGATAATATTTTTTAGCATAATCTTTTAATCTTTGATATTTGATTACATAGACTATGCCACAATAAAAATATTTATAGTCACCACGGGCCATATAAGAAGAATAAATGATGTATGATGACAGTTAGATGTACAGAGAAACTTTGTTTTTCAGTAAATATGGTTAACTAAAAAAGTTCAGTTTATCTTAGGATGTTACCTGGGAATTGAATAATTGTAGGTACAGAGTGCAAGACAGACTTAGGGTCAAAAAATCAAAGTTTGAATCCTGAGTCTGCCATAAAAAACTTTACTTGTATTTATTTTGTTTATTCATTTACTTTTACCTTGGACAAGATACTTGAAGTCTCTTGAACTTTCTCTGTGCAAACAGTAATGAGGATGTGTTTCTGACAGGGCTGTTAGAGTCAACATTAATAATATACGTGAGATTTTCATTTTAGGCTGTAAGATATACTAAAGTAGCAAATGTGATGCTTATGGTTATTTATATTAATAATATAATAAAAATAGGTAATTGTCATTGTTTAAGACCAAAGACTCATGATATATCTCATCTCTCAAAGAATTGTCAATAGTCATTGTTCTCTACACATTTCCACGGAGGCTGAACAGGATGTGAAGTCAATGTTATAAAGAACACGTGCATGACAGAGTGTGCAGGTTTGAGGATGCACAGAACAATAAAGTGTGGGATACAATAAGTGGGGAACAATGTGGGCAGATGGCACAGAATCAAGAGCCTTATTGATGTAGCATCTGTGTCTTTCTCCAATAAAAGAAGATTCAGTGGAAAGGATTATGTTAAACTTTTGTGTGAGACGTGTTTTAAGACTTTTTATACACTAATGTAGCAAGAACTTTTTAATATACTTTCTTGATTGGTTGGTTGTTTGAATGGTAACACATTCTTAGACAAAGTAATCAGATTACATTGTTAGTGGTTTTCAAGACAGGGAGACAGGGTTGAATTCGCAAGGGCTGGCTCTGTGTAAATGGGCCATCTGTTTCCATGGTTACAGGCTGGCTGAGTAAACTACAAACTTGTAGGTGTTGGTTTGTGCCCTCTTATCTTAAAGAATCTGAAGATTGTTTCTGTAAATATGGTTTCCATCTCTGGGCTAAGTATGAGTCTGAGAATAAATTTAGGGAAGAGACAGATTTTAAGCTATATAAATAGCAGTTCATAAAGATACCTTTCCCTGAAACTTGTACCATGTTTTCAATATTAAAAATGACCATATTTGTAGTTTCCACTATTCTAATTATAAGGAAATGCACTTTATCACATCTTTTCGGAAGGCATCCATTTTTATAATTTTCTTGGCCACAGGTGCTGATGTAGTCTTCAGTAATGCAGAAGGCTGTCTTTTTTAATACAATCTATTACCTTCTCTTCAGGACAATTACAGCAACCAATTTTAGCAGGCACAAAGAGGATTTTAAATTATGATACAAAAGAGATATTTTCAAATCCAAAATAAGGTTTAGGAACTTGCAAGAAATACAGATGAACATAGTTAGATCTTATTTAAAAGAATGGAGAGTTTTCATTTCTTATACAAGAAAGTGCATGGCTTTTTTATTTTTTCTTTACAATTTTAATTTATTCTTTTTGCTCTTATTTTTTTCCTATAAAATAATATTTAGAATTTTATTTCTTTTAATTAAAAATAGCAGCCTTACCTCATTTTTCTTAACTTTGAAACCATTGAACTGTGTTTTCTATTTGCTTTGATTCTGTTCAGTGTTATGGTGCAATTTTTCTTTCTTCCACACCCCCAAGCCTCCTGCTGAGTTGAATTGATTGCTGAACTCTCATTGATTTCAAAGGGAATTCCATACTCCCAAAAACCTCCCTGACTGTGTGTATGTGCATATAGCCAAGTGATAAAGTGGCTGAGAATTACTTACAGCATGTGCAAGATGAAGATTGGAATAATAATTTCGTCATTATGATTACTGCTATTTAATATTTATATAGCACCTTACTCTGAGAAGCTCAAGAAACTTTATGAATTTTAAATTATCCAGTGAGCTCTAATCTTAGCTACACCCCTATGTGCTGGGTAAGGCACAAAATTAATAATGGATTTGAGTGCCATATATCGCTAAAGATATCCAAGTCCATTGCTGTTTAGCTCTCTTCTGTTATTGGAAAATGGCATTATATATTTATCTAGAAAGTTGAATTACTATCTCATTATTTTAGTACTGGGGGTCTATTTGTAATTTATTTTGCAATAACTCCAGGTAACAGCTTACTCAAAAGTAAAGAAGAAATATACTGACGTATAAGTGCAAAGAAAATTTTTATTTAGATTTAGTATTAGTCATTAACATTCCAAATTAATCTTTAATGAAAAAAGGAAAATTTTATAGCTTTTTATCCCATACAGACTATAGTAATTTTGCACTCGGTGCCTAGACTTACATATATCTGAATAAATTTTCCTGGTTCTTTAAATAAAACTGGATTCAGTATTCTGTCTTTAGGCCTATTTTACACATGGAAGTGAATTTCAGATTATTACAATGAATTATTTGATGCCACTCTCCTAATCTAAAATTATAACAGAATGTAAACATCATGCATTTCATGAAGCTGAGTTATTAAAAATACTAATTTTCTCAATAATACTTCAAAAAGCTCCCATTTGTTAGACTTTTGAAATATAATTTTAGCTCTACTGGATTTAGATGTGGATTTTAGATATTTTTTCTTACTTGATATACTACTGATTATCCCTAAGACTCTTATCTTTCTCTTCCTCTTCTTCCATTATGTGGTAATAATCTAAGAGCTTGAAAAAATTTGTCTAGAATAGGCTAATTCGTATCTAGGAAGACATTGAAATAATACACATCAAATAAATATCTATTTAGATAAATAAATAGAGTAAGAGTTGTTATATAGCCCTGGACACATTTTTTTTAAATTTCACTAGAATACATAAATTTATAATTGTGGTATAATCAAGTGAAGAATCCGATTTTGCAAGCGATTGGCAAAGAGGAGGGAGTGATGTGGATACGGATAAGTGAGTAGCATTATTATAACTTCATTTAATAATCATACAATTCTAAATATATTCTAAACTATTTTACAAACAAGGAAGTTGAAACTGAAGAAACCTACGTAGTTTGAACGAGGTCATACAGCTGGTGAATGGCTGAAGAAATCTATTCTCAAAAACCTGTCCCTCAAAACCTATGGCCTTCCTTGTCAGGTAGGCCAGAAATGGAATAGATTTTGACACAGAGGAACATATCTAGAGGGCTTCTCAATAACCCCAGTGTGTGAGCACGAAGACAACATATAATTTGTCCACAGGACTACTGTTTTATGGCTTAGAATCTCTTTGGCCTTATCAAATATTTTTCACTTCTATATCCACTCTCAGTAGGTTTTCACTTCTAAACCATGTTACATTTTACGTAAACGAGGTTTGCGAGGATTTTCTGTATGAATAAATAAATACAATTCCAAACACTACAACCACTACTACAGCCTCATGGAGCAGTGGTTTCTGGCGATCAGCTTATCTCACTTGCCTGCCTGCCGTGCATGTTTTTTTCAAATCACATGCACAACAGAACTGCAAAGAGCTACATGTCATAGACATTCAAAGCCATGATAAACTATTAACAATAAGTCTGTTACCAAGCCTCTACTAAAGTCATCCACGTTTAGGTTTCTGTTTATTGGTTTATGTTTTTAAGCCTTGCTGTTAACTTAATTCTTTGAGGAATCCCCCCACAACAAATATGGCTGCCACATGAATTTCTCATGACTGTGGAGCCTAGATATGCATATGGGAGAAATGCTGGAGAAGTCATTCAGTCATTGCGTACACATAGTTCCAACACTTACATTTCATATACAAGTGAAATATATGTATATTTAATTTTTTAATATTTTATTTATAATTATTGCTTCTATATTCATTAGTAAAATTCATCTATACTTTCCCTTTCCATATCTTTCTTAACTACGGTAATTTAATCCTGAGAGTATAAAGGATGAGGATGAAACAAGAAGAGCTAAGGGACTGTGGGTCTGTGGGTGCAGATAGATACTGTTCTCCACTCATCATCCTTACTGGCCGCTAGACCACTGTAGTAGACAGGAGATGTACCACCCAGACCCCATTTCAAGAGAGGACTTACTGCCCAGCCATGTGTCAACTCCTTCACGGTCTTCATCAGAAGCAGAAAGCTGACTCAACAAGGTCATTCCCTTTCCAGAGAAATCCACATCTGGTGACTGAGTGAGGCAGGGGTACAAATACCTGGCTGTTTCGGCTTGATACAGGACACCTGTGATGGTAGTTCTTGCTCCCAAACTCTCTGCTTGTTAGGCCAAAGCTGTGTTAGGCCAGCATCATAGTTTGACTTCTCCCTTTGTCCAAGCCTGCTTTAGTCTCTCTCCTTTCATAGGTATTGGTCTCTAATAAATGCATTGTCCCTCAAGCCCTATCTCAGCATCTGCCTCAGAAAAACCCAACCTATGACAGCTACCCTGATATCACCCTGTCATCCCTGTCTGTGGCTCATAGATTTAGTGCATGGAGCAATGTGCAGTCCTGTGCAATGTGGAGGAGGGAAAGAACATGATTAGAAGCTCTCCTTTGGTCTTTCCATTCTGGATTGCCATTTTCCTCTAACAAAGGGACATAAATATAAAATTTCTTAAAAGTTGACTGTTAGTTTCTCACATCCAACAATTTCCTTGTTGATTCTGTCAGCTCACTAGAGTTGGGTTTAGGAGAGAGAGCCAACTGTCTGCGTTAGTTCCCCATCTTGCCAAGAAACTGTTTGTGGGATATTAAAAAATGATCAAGTGCTGCGTATATTTCAATGGTTGTTAGACAGCAGTAGGCTTTCATAAGTTTTGTATTCAATTGTAAAAATACTGAGTACTTTTCAGGTCATGGTATTGAGATTGATTTTTTTTTTAATTTTAGCTTGTAAGATTTGAACTGAATGAAATTTCTACACTATTTATCGCCACCAGAACAATAGTCTTAATGGTTATTTGTGTAAAGAGGCAGGAGTAGTAGAGAATCTGTTTTCTAGCAGTTTAAATTTAATTGGATAATTTGAACTAAACTCATTTGAGGTTGACATTTTGTGTCTCCTTGTCATTCTTATCAATGAAATTTTACCATAATAGCTGAATGTGACATCAGATTTATAATTGTAAGGCTGCAGAATAGGTACTTCATAAAATTGAAGACATACTCTTGAAGACTATACTCTTTAGTAAAGCTCTAAGTGTGTCACTAACCTCAGTCTACCACTCTGGATTTTCAGTGTCAAATGTGCAATTACTTGATAAAGGTGCTATGAAGGAAACTAAGCCCTGGTGAAACTTTCTTAGCACTCCCCACGGGGTAGCAGTGAGGGAACCATAAAAGCCTTGCCCTGTAGAAGTTTTGTGAGTAAATATTGTAGAGCCAACTCCTGGGAAGGAGGCTGAGATATAAGGCCAGGTGTTCCATTTAAATGAGATGGGCATGCCAGTTAACTACTATTAGGAGTCATTTGAATGCTCTGAACTAAGTCTCTGCCTTGCTGGTTATTCCAATTAAGAAGGCATGCCATGTATCAGGGTAATTAATAAGTGGAACTCTCTCAATTGGGGCACTCAATTTCTTAGTCCATTCTGCTCAGCAAATTGTAGCATAGGAGCTTATTTTCTTCTTCCCTCGTTATCCCAGTTTCCCCAGTATGGATTCTTGGACCTCAATAATTACTTGTTTGGAAGTGATTTCTGTATTCTCATGGTGCCAATTTCAATTTGCCCACTGAGGATATGTAGTTGAATCTTTCTAAACAGGGACCCATTCTCAAAGCACTTCAGTACCACTTGATAAGCCAATATCTGGGAACTTATTTCACATTTCACACACATACACCGATATAGAAAATGTCAACTATGGTTATGTCTGGGTGGTAGGATTATAGATAATTTTCATTTTCGTTTTGTGAATTTTTGTA
Organism: Diceros bicornis minor; assembly: GCF_020826845.1. NCBI lineage: Eukaryota > Metazoa > Chordata > Mammalia > Perissodactyla > Rhinocerotidae > Diceros > Diceros bicornis. The sequence goes on from NW_026691078.1 coordinate 117,894, forward strand.
TTTGTATTCATTGCAATGAATATGTAGCACTTTTCTAAGACGAAAAAAATAATAAATATGATTTAAAAATGCATCTTTAATTGGCACATTTAAACGCAAGCAATGAAAATGAAGGTTTTAGAATCAGGAACTGATAGTATAATTACTTAAAAGAAATAGCACAGAATGAAAAGCAGAATAACTAGATTTCCTTCCTCCATAAAATGTTTAGCTATCATTAGTACTGACTTTTTGTTTTCTTTCCCATTTCCCTCAGCAGAAGTGCCTGTTATCCATCTGTTTCTCTTACAATAAACAAAGATAATAGACACAGAAAATATTACAGTTAAAAGAAACCTTAAAATTCAGCAATTCTCACAGCTTTATTTTACAGATGATGGTGTTTGAGCTCCAAGAGTTTATGTTGTGACAGGGTTATCTCCTGATTTGTAGGCAGGTTCGCTTGACTCTAGTTCGTTTTATTGCTTAATTTTGGGAAATCAGGAACTCTGGATACAGCAGGACTATTTTTGTAATATGACATTACTGCTTTGATTACTGTGTTAATGTGACCTCTCAATTCATTTGTTGGTTATGAAACTCTAGTTCTATTACTATCTGTCCCAGAGGTTCCATGCTGACCCAGGTAAAAAACTTGAAAATACTTCTGTAACTCAGGGTTAAAATTAGATGACTTTTTCCTCTCATTCATACCTATGACAAAGAGTCTGTCCACTTTATTTTATCATCTTTAGTGAAATTATCTTTTTTTTCCCCTGGCAGCTCAATAAGAAAAATGATGTGATGTTGAAGTATGAAATGTGAGTCTGAAGATTTAGAAGTAATAGAGGACTGAGTGAGAAGAATTGCTTGTCATTTATCCTGGGCTCTGTGCAGCTGCGAAGACCCAGTCCAACAGAGGCAGCTGTTTAGGCCTGCTCCACCTGATAATTTTTCCAGCAGCATTTCCCTTAAAAAGTGTCATCGACTGTTATGATCATCTATCTTATGTAAAAATAGAGTGCTATTTAATTTGAGCAAAGTTCTTCTTCATAACTGTCTTCTCACAATAGCAAAATGAAGTAAGGGAAGTTCTTGTAACTCTAGTCTTGGCTGCAGCTTTTACTGGCTGCACTTCGTTATTTCACCATAGCTTGGCGGTACCCACCAGTGTAGACACAGGTTTTGCCAACCCCATTTGTATTAATCCATCAGAATTCACAGAGTGTTAAAAGGCAGGATAGCTTTGTGAGTTTTTTGTTTATTTGGCTTTTTGCCTCAAGTGGCAGAAGATACGTCCTGAGTTGATCCATTAGAAAGCAGAAAAGGAAACAAGTCACTATGTAACATCTTCAAGCCAATGGTTCCCCAATTCTCTTTTTTCCCAGGCTCTCTGAGCTGCCGTGTAAGGCAATGGCCAGCAACCTCTTTAATTCCAAGCTTGTAGAGGTGAGAAAGATGATAGTGCTCAGAGAATTGATTTGTAAATGTGTGTTTATTTTCAGTGAAGTTGATTATGCCAAATGTTGAGGCTCTTGACACCTAATAATAATCTTCTCTACGGAGATCTTGATCCAATTGAGAAAGAAGATCAAAAGGTTAGCGTGTGGAGGCCAAAATATCACCTTTATTTTTATAAAAGTTTATATTTATGGGCAACACTGAACCTGAGAAGTAGTAGCCTTAACCACACAACAGGGCTGGACTGGGCAGGCTTCTCTGTGGCCACTCTGGGAGGCTCCTTTAAAATTGGTGGCATGGAGGAACAGATTGGGACATGTGTTTCCTGAAATAGCTCAATTCCAAGAAGGCCAGAAGCAGTCTCTGTTCTACTCACATACAACTCTCCTTTCAAACTCGTAATTAGGTGAAAAGTGAGGGAGGGAATTGAGACAGGCCAGTGTTGCTATAGACAGTGAACTTCTTCCCCTGGAGAGAAATATTAGAAATAGGGCATTTCCCACATCACCACACACGTTGAAATGATCCAAAAATAGGATATGCTATTTTAAAAGCAACACTTTACCATTTATCTAACAATATTTATATTATGCCATGTAATATATAACTAGTACTTACCCTCCCTTGTTTATTTTCTAAAATAAAAGCATGATTGAAGACATTTAGGGAGAGAAAAGCACCTTCTTTCCCTTGACTGACTGCCAAGTAGAGCAGTTGGTGCCAGTTGGCAACAATATCTTATATGTCATTGTTCCATGCTATAAAGAATTAGGGGACATTCTGATCATATCCAGAGCTGCAGCAGACACCGGAAGCTGATTTATTTTTCTTCTTGGGAACTGCAGATGGTCAAGTCCCCCTTTCATTGCCTTTGGGATCAATCCATTTCCGGAGCTGATGGAACTAACTGGCCTGCTCTTCTTGGTACACCTGTCCCCGCTGACTGAAAAGACTGCAACATTCTTTTTAGGGTCTTATGGCAGATGTTTTTTTGTACTACCTGTGCAAGGTTAAATTCTTGGGGAAAAGAAGAGCTGGATAGTACTTTCGATTATAATGAATATGCTTATTTATATGAAAAGGTAAACTTTTCCTATTAACTTTTTCCTCATATAAGGTTTTTTCTTACTGTTGGGTCATAATAAATTGCAATTTTTGTAGATCAAACATAGTCCAATATTGGCAATTTTATATGGTTCTATGTAATGGAACTATTAGTAATGGTATGTTATCTGGAATAGTGTATATAACGGAATAGTAACGGTACTATTATCTGAATCAATTCAAAGTTCCTGATACGCTATGTGCATGCTCTAAAGCACCTTAAATGTTAGTGTGTGTGTATACACCCACAGTAATTACATATATATGTGTAACATTTAAGATATATACATTATATATGTTACATATATGTGTGTACATGTAGCATTGAAAGCTTCTTAGGGCATGTAGACAGCATATCCTGAGTATATAGAACAAGTGTTTCTTATAACTTAAAATGAAGCATATAACTTAAGGATTAGTTGCAATGTGGAATCTGAAACCATATCAATGAAATTCATACTTACAATGATGAGAGAATGAGAATTTAAAGGGCAAATAATGCCTTAGCATTATTATGAAAATAGTCTTAAATTTCAGTCCTCTTGAAAAACTGTGGCGGTCCCCCAGAAGTCCTTGTACTACACTTGGAGAACCCTGACTTAATAAAATATGCTAATGCAGTAGAGCATTATAGGTGTGTGTGTGTGTGTGTGTGTGTTGGGTCAGTATTCTATATAGGGTGGTACTTCTCTGAGGAAGTGAACTTTGAACCAATGGCTAGTGATGAAGAGGAGCCAACCACAGGGCCACCTGGGAGAAGAACCTTCTCTGCAAAAAGAGCAGCCCGTGCAGGTGCTCTGAGTAGAGAGGAACAGAAGAGTCTGCATTATTCACTTATCCAGACAATTAGATAATCTATTTGTAGAAAGACACATTTGTAAATTTCAGTCGCTCGAAATGACTTCAGTTTTGATTTAATAAAAGGTTTGACAGAACAGGTAATGCGACTCTCTTTTAGAAAGATTCACTGATTTTATCATATTGCTACTTTACTGATAGCCCTTCTGTTCCTGCTTGTGGAATCTAAAGGATGTGAATGTCCCATGCTTCTGTTTCTACTAATTTTGGGGATTTAAATTGCAAAGTATATTCATAGCTATTTTTTCCAACTTAATAAAATAAAATAGTTAATAAAGATATATAGTAATTAGGCAACTAAAATATATGCTATGTTTTTTACTTGTAAATATGGGAAAAACATAATTTGTTGGAATTAACCATATGTGAAAGATTTAAGTCTGTCTGTTTATTTCAAATAAGTCTCTGATACAATTATGGATAGTTATTCTCTGAAGAAATTCTCAAGTAGAACTTGCATTTATCATTCAAACAAGAAGCTAAAGAAATGTGACTTTTCTGTATAATTTTATAGAGCAGAATTTACAAATACTTTTATCCCAGAACATGACTGAGAAAATATTTCCGGAAGCATAACATATTTTGTGTTCATGATCTGCTCCCATATGCTTGTTATTCTATATCTATCTTTAGAATCTTTCTATAAGGATGTTTGTTGGTGATTCCATTTAAAAAAATCTACAAAAAAGGGGGATTTAGGCATACTCTTGATACCAGAATTTGTAAAATTTTAATTCACAATAACAAATGAAAATATCCTCAACTTCTCTTTTCAATCTACCTCAGTGCGTGGCAGCCTATCCTATCAGGGAAAGGTCCTGAGTTGTCATATACCTAAACCTTATCATTCATTGCTACCATCTCATTTAAGCGCAGCTTTCTCTCCTTGGTAGATATGAAAGACAGTCTACATTGCATCTACCCAAGGGAACTTCTCAGGAACTTGTTGTCTAAGGCCGTAAGAATTTGATTAACTGCCTTCCCTGAAAAGTTGCCAGAGTTACCTCCTCTGCCAAGCCATCTGTGACAATCGGGAGGTTGGATAGGAGGACTGGGTAGGATGTGTGAACCCTAGCAAAGTGTGAAAATAGCACCTCTGGTGGCCTGTATTTCTAATATGATTCTTTCTGGTTTTTCTACTTATGATTCATTTCTAAGTGTTTTATGAATCATTTCAAAATCCTGGTAAGTGAGGTCCAACTCAAATACTCCCTCCCTCAGGAAGGGTTCCCGAATCCTCGTCTATGATTCTCTAACACTGTTTGTAGCAACCAGATAAAGTTCTACTGAAAGACGCTTTTTTCAGAGCGTTACCACAGCACCTTTTATTGCCACGCCAATCACGCTGTGCTTTGTGTTAGAGTTATTTGTGGGCTGTAAGCTGCTGAGCTGTGGTGGAGGGGATGGTGGAAAACGTGTGTGTCTTGCATTTAGACAGTTCTGGATTGGAATTCAGTTTGATATCAGGAATCTTTCATCATCTCTTTAATCTTTACTTTCTTCATTCGTAAAATAGGGTAAATACGTATTTTGTGGATTGGTAATTATATGGGATTTTGTCTGTAAAGCATATAGAGCATATTGAATACTCTATAAATGTTTAGTCCATTTACCTTTCTCTCCTTGCCTGGGGGTCTGGATTACGTTTTACTCATCATTTAATCTCATAAAATGTGTTGCCTAACCTATTATTTTGGGTTTCTAGCAAAAGCCAATTTAAATTCTGCTACCTCTTCTTAAGTCTTGCAAGCATTATTTGCACTATTATCAATGCTCTAATCTGAGAAACATTTGGTTCAAAATACTGCAGAGCTGAAGAATGAGTACGTTACCTAGGGAAAAGACGGAGGGATGGGTAAGATCCTGGAGGAGAGTTCTCTAGTCTTGAAGGAAAGAAAAATTATGCCACGTCTGAGAGACTTAAGCAAGTAGAGTAAGTGTGACTAGAGTAGTTAGAGAAGGAGGAAGCAGGAAATTAGACAAAACTCCAGTATAGATGGTCTTTCCACACATATTAAGGATTTAATACTTGGTCCTCAGGGACACGAGAAGATATTGGAGTGTGTTTTAAACATCAGGGTATTATAATCAGATTTATATTTTTAAAATAATCTTTTGTCATAAAGTGGAGAAAACGTGAGTGGTAAGTAAGGGTGACAATAAAGAGATCAAATGAGGATGCCAAGAAGATATTGTAAGTATATACATACATATATGAATACATACATGTACATAAATATAAGCATAAAGTATCTTAACTTCAATTTCTTCTCTCTGAATACAGCTATAATAAGAGACTATTTATCTTTATATTCTGGTTTTCCATAATAATTAGTATATGTATGATAATGAAATATTACAATCTTATATAAAAGATTACTTTGTCCAATTTTATTTTACATTTTCATTAATACATATACTAATCTGGTATTGTTTTTGACAATTACATAGAGTCTTTTTATTTAGATGTGCAATATTTTATTTAACTCTTTCCATGTACTTTTTTTTTGAGGATTTCTGCACATTTCAAAAGTTTCCTCTCGCCTCCTTTTAAGTATTTCAAGGGCTCTTTCTTTTCCCTTGTTTTCCCATATTCTTTCTCAAGCTGCATTTATTTCCCTGGGCTCAGTTTGAATAAGGCTATATTTGCTTATATTGTGAACTTTAATTTTGGTTTGATTTGTTTTTTGGGGACAGATTCTGCTCTCTGCCCAATGAGACAGTAGTCAAATACTCTTCTCAGATGCACTTTATTGCAGGTGAATGTATACTCATTCCATCCAATCTTACACAGTAAATAAAAACCTATAATTACAGCAAACGCTGCTACAGGTATTATCTGTCTCACTAAGCACCTGAATAAGCTTCCTGTTTGGAGAATACGTAGGTGGTTCCCTAACAGGACTAGCCACCAGCACATTAGTTTTACTAACATATATTCCTAACTGGTGTTTACTAGCTCTGGATGGGACCCGGACATATGTATTTTTAACAGTCTTTGCAGATAATACCGATATAAACCAGTAGATTTATTTACCACGTATTAGGCATTGTCTAAGCGCTTTAGACACTTTACGTCATTAAATCCTCACAACCCTATAAGTACTGCTATTACTACAATTCCTTTCTATTTTACAGGAGGGCAAGCGGATACTACTTTCTCCCAGCTGTAAGTGGTGGATCTGGGCTCCACACCTAGGCAGGCTGGTTCTGGAAAGTAGGCTTTTAACCACTGTGTGGTCTGCCTCCTAGAATATACCACTCAATATGTGTTAGCTTACTGAGAGTTTTTTTCAATATCTGGGCAGGTGTTTTCTGGATTTGATGATTTTACATAGAAAATGTTGATGGTGAAAATTACTAGGGAAAGCAGAAGGATGGCTTGACTTGGTGGAATAAATGTCAAAGAAATTGTGTTTGTCATAACCACAAACAGCTTTTGAGGGATTTAGAAAGCGAGCTGCTCTGTTTTCTCGTGGGTTCATACATCTTTAAATTAGCGACTATATGGTGAGAATGTGCAAGGCGCCTTCCCATCTTTTCCAAGCAGTTTCTGTTTCACAATGTCAAGTCCACTGCTACGGAACGAACTGTGTTCCTTCAAAGTTTGTGTGTTGAAGTCCTAACCCTCAGTGTGATTGTGTCTGAAGGTGGAGGCCTTTGGGAGACGATTAGGTTTAGATGAGACTGTGAGGGTGAGAGCCTCGTGATGGGATTAGTGCCGTAATAAGAAGAGACACCAGAGCGCTGGCTCTCTCTCTGTCTCCGCCCTGTGAGCGCACAAGTAGAAGGTGGTCGTCTAGAAGCCAGGAAGAGCGCCTTCATCAGATGCTGGCACTGATCTTGTGCTTCCCAGCCTCTAGAGCTGTGGAAACATCCATTTCTGTTGTTTATGCTACCCAGTCCCACTTAAAACTGACTTCCAATATTGTTACCACTTCCTTGTGTGGATTTTTATGGTTACTTTTCCGAGTAGATAAATCTAGCTAAACTTCCACCAGCATGCTCTCTTCAGACGTCAGATTTTTTGGAGGAAAAAAGAAGCACTTTGAAATTAATGTTATGTTCCACACTTGATTTTTTTTTCTATTTTTCACGGTTTTGATAATTAATATAATGACCATCTACTTAAAAAAGTTGTAACATGGACTTGAGATAACTGATTTTTCATTCTGGGGGAGTGGGGCTGGAAGAACCATCTCATGTTTGAATTACTTGTGTAACATCCCTAGAAATGAAGGTAATACAATATTATTTTTAGAAAGATTACTAACCAGTGTATATAGGAAAACATTTTCATAAATAAATTCAGATTATTTGGGGATATTTGGCTGAATACTTTGAATAATTTCAGCAATTAGCAGCTTAATTTTACTTTTGTGGGTCCATATTGGAAGATAGGAAACCTGTCATTTCATCTTGGCTGTCTCCCCCAGCTCTGTGGAATCAGAGCCATTCACAACCAGGTGAAGCCGAAATGTGGAGCCTTGATTTCTATCACTTTCTCGATACATCAGTCATATAGAGCTTGGAGAAATGTCCACAAATTTTAGATTCTTAAAGAAGTAAGAGCATATGACATTTCTTATTTAATGGAATAATGGAGATAAACAGTAAACATATACCTTGCTCCTGGAGAAAGGCAAGATGGCGGGTTAGAAGATATCATCAGGAAATCGGTTTTGAGAGAACATCTGAGAGATCCATCTATGGTAGGAGTGGAAACCCTCAGACCCCTCTACAGGCTAAGAGCTTATGCTGTTTCTTCTGCTTAAAACATGGGGAAATATTAGCTTGACCAGAGATGTGTACCCCAGAGACTAATAGTACACCTTCTATTTTTAGAAGAAAATTATTTTATAATTTATTTAAATATTTTATAGGGCATAATGAATAGCCCAATCTTTTCAAGGATGCACATTCATATGATTTTGTCTCTTTTTTTTTGACCTCCATACATATTCATACAATTCTTCATTTCCATCTGTTTTCTTTTCTTTGAAATCTGGAGAATTATTCTAGAATTTTGCTGACATTATTGATTAAATGTAATGCAATGCCATTCTTTTTCTTTATTGATTTTAATGCAAATTAAATTTTTTTCATGTAAGTGTTTCCCAAATGTTACATGGGATGTCTTTTAAAAAATTTATTTATTGTTTATCTGAAATTTAAATATAACTGTACATCCTGTATCTTTATTTATTAAATCTGGCAACCCAAAGGAGTTGGGTTTTGAGGGTCTGTTAAATCTTTCCAAAAGTTATAGAATAAAAATGTCAATAATTTTGAGTCAATGTATATACCTAAGAAAAAATACAGCTGAGAAAAGGGAAGCAATAAAAAGAAAATAATGGGTCAAATGGGATGTGGATCTTTCCATATCATTGTAAGTCCATTTATTTTGACATCATATTAATCAATTTTAAGATGTAATATGGAGAAAGCTCTAAACTAAGTGGTGAAGAGTTCTCTGTGATTAGCACAACTGGCTATAAAATTTACAAGGCCTAGTGCAAAATGAAATGCTAGGCTCTTTGTTGGAATATTTTTAAGAATTTAAAGTCAGAGACAATAGAGTACTTACCTATCATGTAGCCCTTCTGAGTGTGGGTCTCTGTGCATACCCAGGAGTCTGCACTGGTGGTTAGACAGATCTGGTACATATGCGATAAATGTTACTGTAGTATTATTACAATTGCCACTTTACAAATGAAAAATGTGAGGTTTGGGGAGGTTAAGTAAGTAGCCTACATAGAAAGAAGCTGATTCAGATTTGAATCTAGGTCATCTGAGAGCAGAGTGGTCCTAACCGTGAACAATAGTAAATTCTGTTGAATCCTAGAAAAAATAAAACCAAAGGAGAAAGTTAGTAGAGCCTTACTTGGGGAGATGAATGTTTAGATGGGATTCCAATGCCTGTGGGGATTAAGCAGATCAAGTAAATGTGGAAAACAGGTTAGGAATAGCAGGGTTGGTGGGAATCGTGGCAAACTGGAGCTAAAGTACAACGTGCAAATCCATTCAAGTCCAAAATGATAAAGGAAGTTTGTGAGCTAAATTTGACCATGGAGGGGAGGCGTTTTGTGGTCCTGTGACCATTGGTTTAGATATTGTGAATAATTATATTCAATATCTTTCTCCCCACCCCCCCTCACCTTTCCTAAGTAATAGTCTTTGAAATAAATATAAATGGGGTTAGGGAGCCTTCTAAAGGGTGACAATAGTGGTCATATTAAAAAAGAAAAAAAAAGCTTTCCTTCTATTTGATGAGACGGGATTTATAGCATCTGCTCCAGTGACAGAGTATGAAGCATCCTGGTTTGGTGTGCACTGTGTGTACAAAGGCTTTCTCCTTTTGATGACTGGGGATTTTATCAATTGATTTTCATAAGGGATAGCTGACTAGGTGCCCAAAATACCCACATACTTTTCTTCTACTTCAAACATGAAACCTTTCTGGCACCCAGAGCTAGGATCTGAAAATGCTAAGCATCAGCAAATGGATTAGTCTTCAGAAGGGAGCTTCAGCCTGTCAGTGCCAGAGGGGTTAATGGAAAACAGTGTGTCATATTTGTCATTTCCCCTATATTATGTGCCCAGAACACCCGCTTAATGAACTAGACATAAATTATCACACTATATGCACGTTCTTTAATAACAAAAGCCTTGTGGAAGCATTCCTTGCTGTTGAAATAATAAACTCAGAAAAATGATTTTGACGACGCTTTCTCAAACGCCACGCACAAAAAAATGTAACAAATCGATTGATGACTCTACTGGATTTTTCTTTTCTCAGAGGGTAATAAAAATCATTTTATGAGTTTAAATGGTTTATTTCAACTGGAATTTGAGTACCCGCTTTGTCAGGGTCATAGGCGTTTCAATTAGTGAACTCCTAAGCCTATAAATGATCCTTTAAAGATCTTCTTCCCCCTCATGTTTTTTTCACTTGTAATAATTCCTTAATTCCTATTTCTCAACTTTCCTCTTTGAAATATAAATATATACTGAGATGAGGTGCATATGAGGTAAATGTTACTGTATACATTATTTAAATCTCAGAGGGTAAATTCCTTTAAATATTTAATGTATATATTTAATTTAATGATGCTCAAATAACATTAGCTAAAAATAAATTTTGTTAATTAGGAATATATTGATAAGAAATATTTGTATTAAGTCCACATGTAATGCTGACACATGATGCTTTTTTCTTTGTTTTGGTATTTTATTAGGATTATAGAAAATAGATAAAGTGAAATGAAATCACCTAACTGAACAGTATCTCTTTTTAAAAACACTTTACTTATATAAGAAATGAATTGAAATCCCACTATATAAATTAATATTTCTCTTTTTCAAATCCAAAACATTTCTTCAAAGCATTGTTTATCTTTACTCCATTCACATTGCTCTACTTCTCCTGATTCCTGCTGTCTTTTTTCCCTTCTCTGCTCTGCGGCTAAACAATTCTTCATTATGCAGACTGGATGATTTGGGGCATTAAAATCAAGGGAGAAGGCTTTCTCAAACATTTTGTGCAAATATTTTCTTTTACTGAGAATTCATAACTAATAATCTTCACATTAAATATCAAAAAGAGATATCAAAAATGTTTTTTAAAAACCCACAAAGTGGGGCTGGCCCACTGGCTTAGTGGTTAGGTTCTCATGCTCTGCTTCAGAGGCCCAGGGTTTCCAGGTTCAGATCCTGGGCCCGTCCTACGCCTCACTTATCAAGCCATGCTGTGGCAGGCATCCCATATATAAAGTAGAGGAAGATGGGCATGGAAGTTAGCCCAGGCCTGGTCTTGCTCAGCAAAAAGAGGAGGATTGCTGACAGCTGTTAGCTGAGGGCTGGTCTTCCTCACCAAAAAAAAAAAAAAAAAAAAACCCTAAAAGTAATGAAAAGTGATAATAGCTCTTCCTTTTGTTTTGTATGGTGTTGCTTCTAGAACTTTCCCTACTTCAGAATAAATTTTATCTTAGGTGCCTCAGTCCCCGTGGTACCCAGATTCCATAGGCTGGCATTAAAATGTAAGATCCTCCTTCATTGACGATTTGTCACATAATCAGCCAATTTATATTTTTAAGCAGGTGGAATTATAATTTCAATGAATTAGCAACAATTTTTGCTTAGAAAACTCACTTAATTGCCTTCTAAAATTGAAGGTTATTGGTAGAAATGTGCTACTCAGTATTTTTAGATCCAGGAAGTAAGGGTTCAAGGAGAAAGTAAGAGCTATGCCAGGGAACTGGATATTGTTGTTCTCAAGTTAGAGGTGAAGGAGCTGAGATTACATTATTTCACCACTGTCACAGAGAGAAGCAGGTGGTGGGGGCACTCTTCAGTGGCACCTTCAAAATTTCTAGGAGGGGCTTGGGCTGGGACTAGAGCTTTTTTTTTTTTTTTTTTGCAGGGAAAGATTTGCCCTGAGCTAACATCTGTTGCCAATCTTCCTCTTTTTTTTTTTCTTTCCTCCTCAAAGCCCCAGTGCATGGTGACATATCCTAGTTGTAAATGCTTCTGGTGCTTCGGTGTGAGCTGCCAACACAGCATGGCAACTGATGGATGGGCGGTGTGGTTCTGCCACTGGGAAGCAAACCCAGGCCTCCAAAGTGCTGAGAGTGCCGAACTTTAACCACTAGACCCTCAGGGCTAGTAGAGCTGCTTCTTGACACTAACTGGGCATAGAAAATACTCTTTGAATTTGGTTGTGTAATAATTTAATGTGATTTAAAGATGTCTTTGCATATAAACTCATTTGTTTGATAAATAAATCATAGGCTTACTTTGGATTGTTAGGAATAATAGAGGCTTGCTATGGACTAACACCCTTCCCCAACAGCCCCCTTCTTGTTACCCTTGATATTCATAGAGCATAGTTGGGTTTCTAAGTCACATCCCTCAAGTCAAATAGTCCTCTTGGGTATTAGAGCAAATTATATTTTGTACCCAATGTAAAACAGAGAAAAATTATGTCTATACCTTGATTTTGTTCTCACTTACAAAATGATTTCACATAGCACTTACACAACCCAACTTTAATAAAATTAAAAAAAAAAAGTACCCAAAAGTGGACTCTAGATCACTTAATGGGCCTATACGGTGAGCTAATTAATTGCACGATTCATTAGTTTTGGGATCTAGGCAAAAAGTGATACAGTTTTGGTTGATTTATCTATTGATTCAACAAGCTTGTATTTAAACCAAGGATGTGGATGGGAGCAAGCAGGTGTGGAAAGAACTCTCAAGTCAGCAATTCAGAAAATGGGGTTTATATTAGGTATATTGAGTTACAGTGAATAATGCTTTGAGAAAATATTTCAAAAAGACAAAGACTCTCTAAGGAGCTGAAGAAAAATGTTTTATGTATTTATTTATTTATTTTATATAGAACTTGGAGTATAATGACAAAATAATAATTAATGTATGTTAACATGGTCCAGTAAGACTTTCCGGGACTGGATTACAAATGTCCCAGGACTGAATTCTTCAGTGAATATTTAAATGTAGGGAAAAACATCCTTATTGTACCACTGAGCAAGGTTCATATGCTTAAATGATCAGAAATAAGCGGAGGGGTGTGATTCTATTTTGACAGTTTAAAAGATAAGCTTCTGTTCTCAGTTTGATCTGCTGATCTATATGTACACCACCTGTGGCAAAGACAAGACCTTTCCACCAACAAGAACTTTGCATCCTTCTAACCTATGTACAGAGGTTATTGGAGCCCTCCACATTATGGAACATATTGAAGAACTTTTAATTAGAAGTTCTAGTTTTCAGTTTTGAAAACATTTTACCTTTTTTATATTTTTCATGGGAATTAGTATGTGTCAAGAAATGCATCCCACAGTGAGAATTATGATTTATTCATTAACACTTGGTTATGAGACTAGCACTTGCCATTATATCACAGTAGGTGAGAATAACTATAACAAACACAATTCAAACCTTGTCACTTTTTTTTTTT